>NC_037671.1:140818279-140991649 GCF_003255815.1 Theropithecus gelada | reverse complement strand
TCAAAAAAAAAAAAAAAAAAAAAAAAAAAAAAAGACTGTTGAATATTGGCCCCCACTCTCTTCTTGCTTGTAGAGTTTCTGCCAAGAGATCCACTGTTAGTCTGATGGGCTTCCCTTTGTGGATAACCCGACCTTTCTCTCTGGCTCCCCTTACCATTTTTTCCTTCATTTCAACTTCGGTGAATCTGACAATGTGTCTTGGGGTTGCTCTTCTCAAGGAGTATCTTTGTGGTGTTCTCTGTTATTTCCTGAATTTGAATGTTGGCCTGCCTTGTTAAGTAGGGGATGTTCTCCTGGATAATATCCTGAAGAGTGTTTTCCAACTTGGTTCCCTGTCACTTTCGGGTACACCAATCAGACATAGATTTGGTCTTTTCACATAGTCCCATATTTCTTGGAGGCTTTGTTCATTTCTTTTTACTCTTTTTTCTCTAAACTTCTCTTCTCACTTCATTTCATTTATTTGATCTTCATTTCATTTATTTGATACCCTTTCTTCCACCTGATCAAATCGGCTACTGAAGCTTGTGCATGCGTCACATAGTTCTCGTGTCATGGTTTTCAGCTCCGTCAGGTCATTTAAGGTCTTCTCTACACTGTTTATTCTAGTTAGCCATTTGTCTAATCTTTTTTCCAGGTTTTTAGCTGGTGAGGAGCTGCTTTCCTTTGGAGGAGAAGAGGCTCTCTGACTTTTAGAATTTTCAGCTTTTCTGCTCTGGTTTCTCCCCATCTTTGTGGTTTTATCTACCTTTGGTCTTTGATGATGGTGACGTACAGATGGGGTTTTGGTGTGGATGTGCTTTCTGTTTGTTAATTTTCCTTCTAACAGTCAGGACCCTCAGCTGCAGGTCTGTTGGAGTTTGCTCAAGGTCCACTCCAGACCCTGTTTGCCTGTGTATCACCAGCAGAGGCTGAAGAATAGCAAATATTGCAGAACCGCAAATGTTGCTGCCTGATCTTTCCTCTGGAAGCTTTGTCTCAGAGGGGCACCACATGTTCTCACTCAAAGGAAGGAATTGAACAATGAGAACCCTTGGACACAGGGCCAAGAACATCACACACCAGTGCCTGGTGGGGGGTGGGGGGCTGTGGGAGGGATAGCATTAGGAGGAATACCTAATGTAAATGACGAGTTGATGGGTGCAGCAAACCAACATGGCACATGTATACCTATGTATCAAACCTGCATGTTGTGCTCAGGTACCTTGGAACTTGAAGTATAATCATAATGATTAAAAAAATGACAGCAATGAATCAACAAATAGAAACTCTCAGGTGATAGAAAAAGGAATCAAATGCATATTCTGTATTGGAAAACTGAAGTGAATAATTCACTAGAAGCACTAAATAGCAGATTCAAAATGGCAGAAGAAAGAATCAATGAACTTGACAGATCAGCAGAAATTATCCCAGCTGAAGAAAAGAGACCTGTGGGACATCAAGTATACCAATATACATATAATGGGAGTTCCAGCACGAAACAAGAGAGAGAAAGGGACAGAAAAATATTTTTTTTTTTTTTTTTTTTTTTTTTTTTTGAGACTGAGTCTGGCTCTGTCGCCCAGGCTGGAGTGCGGTGGCCGGATCTCAGCTCACTGCAAGCTCCGCCTCCCGGGTTCACGCCATTCTCCTGCCTCAGCCTCCCGAGTAGCTGGGACCACAGGCGCCCGCCACTTCGCCCGGCTAGTTTTTTTGTATTTTTTAGTAGAGACGGGGTTTCGCCGTGTTAGCCAGGATGGTCTCGATCTCCTGACCTCGTGATCCGCCCGTCTCGGCCTCCCAAAGTGCTGGGATTACAGGCTTGAGCCACCGCGCCCGGCCCAGAAAAATATTTTTAAAAAGAATGACTGAAAACATACTAAATTTGACTAAAAACATTAATCTGCAGATTTAAGAAGTTCAACAAACCACAAGCAGATAAACCTTCTGCCTGAAACTCTTCTCCCTGGCTTTCTGTGATTCTGTACTCTCATGAGCCCCCTCACACTACTTAACTATTTCTTTACTTTGTTGCTTCGTCGATCCTTTTTTCTCAGTGACTTTTAAAGTCCCATGCAATTCATATATTTGTATACTCCACACTCGCACACAGAAATTCCATCTATTTTCATAATCTATCAGTAAAGAGACATTCAAAACTTATAATAGGGTTTCTATATTTCTATTGCCCGGTTAATAACATCTTTGTGGATGTTTCACTAGCATCCTAAATGCAGAATGGAGATTTTTCTTCTGTTCCATATTTCTATAATTTTATTGGCACCAGGAATGGGCAACAGACATCTCAAAACCTGTTACCTTTAACATTTCCTTTTTCCTCAACTATGTATTCAGTTGCCAAGTCATATGAATTCCACTGACCATTGTCTCCCTCCTCTCCATTCCCACTGCTGCTTCACTAGTTCAGGATTTCATTACTTGCTCGCCCAGATTGATCCTACAGCAGTAACTGGATTTCATGACTCTGTTTTCTCCTTTTTTAAATTCATTCAAAACATAGTAGTCAGATTAATATTCCTAAAGCACAGCTCTGATCATTTCACATTAAAACAACAACAAAAAGATATGATGGTTTTCCTTGGCTCATAAAATCTGAATTTCTTAGCAGAACATTCCTTTCCAAACTGTATTTACCACTTCCCTTCACCAACCCCCAATTCCAATTGTGGAAAAAATTGGCTACTTTTTTCTATTCCAGTGAAATAAACCATAAGGTTTTAAAAAAAGAAAGAAAGAAAAGTGGGGGGAATGTTATTACTTTTGGGTGGGTACATGTTCCCTGAAAACTTGTAAATGTTCTAAGATTTAATATTATGTAAGTTTTTGGAAGCATAGAGCAGCCACATCAGCTATGGGAGATGAAAAGATCAGGACACGTGGTCATGGAATATGATGAACAGATGGACAGGACTGCGGTGGAGGAGATCTCACCCTGCACTTTTTCAGCCAGTTACAGACAAGAAGACAAACTCATTTATCTGCTGAACAGGAGCATGTTACCAGTAAATGGATACAGATGAACAGAGCTTCTAGCACAGGGTGCATGAGACAAATAAGACAAAGATTGGAGCAAACATTTCTGGGACACTGTTTGGCTATTTGGAGGCATAGAGGAACTTGTAGTTCCACATGGACCTGGGCAAAAATGTCTGGGCAAGCCCTCAGAGGTCCAGAGACTCTTGACAATGGGAAGCTGGATAATCTTGATTAACTGTCATGAAGTTGCTTCGTTTTTATAAACATGCGGCTGACACCCTGTACAACACTTGGTTGGAAAATGGAAAAAGCTTTCTATCACTTTACAACTTTGTAAATAGAATAAGCTGTGTGGATTTTGCACATTAGGTAACAAAAACTGCAGTTGCTGATTGGGTGTGGGTCAAGTTGCTTAGCTGACCCTGCCAGTCTCTCTCTCTGCCTAAGCCAAAGGTAATCTTTGGTTCTGTCTGTGAATTATAATGAATTCTAAATTCACAAGATCCACATTTAAAAAATTTAACTGTGAAAGGATGCATAGTAGGCTGGGTGCGATGGCTCACACCTGTAATCCCAGCACTTTGGGAGGCTGAGATGGGTGGATCGCCTGATGTCAGGAGTTTGAGACCAGCCTAGCCAACATAGTGAAACCTCATCTCTACTAAAAATACAAAAAAGTAGCTGGGCGTGGTGGCAGGCACCTGTAATCACAGCTACTAGAGAGGCTGAGGCAGGAGAATTGCTTGAACCCGGGAGGCGGAGGTTGCAGTGAGCCGAGATTGCACCACTGCACTCCAGCCTGGGCAGCAAGAGCAAAACTCTGTCAAAACAAAAAAGAAGAAAGAGAAAGAAAAGAAGAGAAAAAGAAAGAAAGAGAGAAAGAAAAAGAAAGAGAAAGAAAAGGAGGGAAGGAGGGAGGAAGGAAAATGAAGGTTATTCAGAACATCAAACACAGACATGAAGAGTAACAAAGCTCCTGTTAGAGCAAAGAACTGATGAAGTTTATTCTCTGTGGTGGTTGTTCTTTGGCTTACCTGACAAAATCAAGGTAACTGCAAATGTCTTCTAGTTTCTGAAGTTATAGTCTTCATAATCATACCAAATTTCATAATGCCCCTCAAAACTGCTAAGAGTGTTACTGAATGCAGGAATACAAAGTCTAAATTAATTAGAATAGACTGAACTTACAGTCAATGTCATCAGTGCCATTTTTAAAAAACAAAATTACACATTTTTGCTTACTACTAATGGTCATAAGAATGTAAAACCATTTCACTGTAACATATCTGAATTCTGTCTTCATCAAAACATAATTTTTCTAAATCTTTTATTTGAGCTCAAGACTCCTTGTAATCATCAGTAATATCAACACTTTTCAATTTATCTGGATGAATTCTGCAATTAGAGTGTTTCTAGTTTTATTTTATTTATTTATTTATTTATTTATTTATTGAGATGGAGTCTTGCTCTGTCACCTAGGCTGGAGTGCAATGGCGCGGTCTCGGCTCACTGCAAATTCTGCCTCCCCAGTTAAAGCGACTCTCCTGCCACAGTCTCCTGAGTAGCTGGGATTGCAGGCATCCACCACCATGCCCGGCTAATTTTTGTAGTTTTAGTAGAGACGGTGTTTCACCATGTTGGTCAGGTTGGTCTTGAACTCCTGACCTCGTGGTCCTCCCACCTCGGCCTCCCAAAGTGCTGGTAGTACAGGCGTGAGCCACCACGCCTGGCTATTTCTAATTTTAAATGATAAATAATGATACTGTAGTAAAAGTTAGCTAAAGCAAATCTCACACAAAGCAACTTTTCTTGTGTATATTTTCCTCATGTATATGAGGTACTGTAGTATGCCAGTGAGGAGCCAGGGTTCTGGAGTCAGCTCTATATACCAGTTCTACCACTTATAAACTCTGTGATATTCAGCTAATATTCAATACTCTCTGTGCTTCAGGTTCCTTATGTGTAAAACAGGGATAACGATAGTGCACTGTACTTACAGCACATAGGATTATTACATTAAAAGAGATAAAATGTAAACACTGGCATTATTAATAAATCACTATGATTAGCTATTCTCATTATAGTCGTGCTGTTTTATTGAATCTATAGTCATGAAATGTAGCCTTACATATAGTGCTGACAATAAAATTATTATTTAATATGACTCTTGAAAGCTGAATTTAGTAAGATTAATATTTTGAGCACAATATAATTGTAAAATTGGAATTTGATGTTACCATTTTTTTTTTTTTTTTTTTTTGAGATGGAGTTTTGCTCTTGTTGCCCAGGCTGGAGTGCAATGGCACAATCTCCGCTCATTGCAACCTCCACCTCCCAGGTTCAAGCAATTCTCCTGCCTCAGCCTCCCAAGTAGCTGGGACCACAGGCATGTGCCACCATGCCCGGCTAATTTTGTATTTTAAGTAGAGACAGGGTTTCCGCATGTTGGTCAGGCTGGTCTTGAACTCCCAACCTGGGGTGATCCACCTGCCTCGGCCTCCCAAAATGCTGGGATTACAGGCGTGAGCCGCTGCGCCTGGCCTACTTTTTTCTTTAAAACATGCAAGCAAATACATCAGACCATGTGTCACTCAGGTGGGTGGCATTATAGTACTAATTTTTAAATAATACTGCCTTATTTTTAACACGACTCTTAGAAATTATAACATATTCAGATGAGCAAGACTTTGGCTAAAATTAACTATATCACATTATCTAGCATTCTGTAGGCTTGCAGACTAAATGCTAGATAACTATTTAGATTCTGTCTAGGTCATCAAGAACTTTTTCAATAGGAGTGTATTTTCTGTTCATATACTGCAAGATATATATTTTTAAATTCTTCTTCTGTAAAACAGATTTACATTAAATACAGTCAAAATAAAATTCTTCCTGGATTCCAAAGGAGTTGATATCTGACTACAAATGGACATCAGGGACATTCACATGCTGAACATAATTCTGAGAGAGGTGTTTATGACTAAGTGCTGTTATAGTTTATGGGAATCCATTGTTTTGGACCAGCCTTCTGCACCCAGACTCCCACAGATCAAACCAAAATAGTGTCACTCATGCAAAGTGCCTCATAATCAAACTGAACTTTAAGGAAGCTGGTATAGCCCCAAACAGAGCAGTTTTTCCTGAAAACAGGAGATTCACAGCAACTAGTCAAAGAGCTCAATCTTCCTAAGTCAGCATAATAAAGAGGTCTTCTCTGTTTTAACTCTTACAAGAAAAGTGACTTGTAACTTACGTTAACCAACACACTTTTATTTATCATTCTGTTGTCTTATTCCCACCTTACAAAAAACAACCATTCTATCATATCCAGTGGATCACTAATTCTGTTTTATAGAATGAAGTGTTGTCTGATTCTAGAATCACAAATAAAAGCCAATTAGATCTTCAAACTATATTTGTTGTATTTTTTCTTTAACAGTACAATCAAACAAAAGAGAATAAAACAATACTTTTTTAAAATCTAACTTTTAAGTTCAGGGGTACATGTACAGTTTTGTTACATAGGTAAACATGTCATGGGGGTTCGTTGTACAGATTTCTTTGTCACCCAGGTATTAAGCCTAGTACTCATGAGTTATTTTTCCTAACACTCTCTCTCTTACCACCCTCCACCCTTGTATAGACCCCAGTGTGTGGTGTTCCCCTCTTTGTGTCCATGTGCTTTCATCATTTAGCTCCCACTTACAAGTGAAACCATGTGGTATTCGGTTTTCTCTTTATGTGTTAGTTTGCTAAGGATAATGGCCTCTAGCTCCATCTATGTCCCTGCAGAGGACTTGATCTTGTCCCTTTTAATGGCTGCATAGTATTCCATGGTGTATATGTACCACATTTTCTTTATCAAGTCTATCATTGATGGGCATTTAGGTTGATTCCATGTCTTTGCTATTGTGAGTAGTGCTGCAATGAACATACATGTGCATGTGTCTTTATAACAGAGTGATTTACATTCCTTTGAGTATATACCCAGTAATGAGATTGTTGGGTCAAATGGTATTTCTGTCTTTAGGACTTTGAGGAATCACCACACTGTCTTCCACAATGGTTAAACTAATTTACACTTCCACCAACAGTGGGAGGTTCCTTCTCCGCAACTTTGTCAGCATCTGTTATATTCTGACTTTTTAATAGCCAGTCTGACTGGTGTAAGATGGCATTTCATTGTGGTTTTGATTTGCATTTCTCTAATGATCACTGATGTTGAGCTTTTTTTCATCATTGTTGGCTGCACTCATGTCTTTTGGAAAGTCTGTTCATACCCTTTACCAACTTTTTAATGGTTTTTTTTTCTTGTAAATTTGTTTAAATTCCTCAAGATGGAGTAAAGACTTAAATGGAAAACCCAAAGCTATAACAACTCTGGGAGATAACTAGGTAATACCATTCTGGACATAGGAATGGGCAAAGATTTCATGACGAAGATGCCAAAAGCAATAGCAACAAAGGTAAAAAAAAAAAAAAAAAAAAACCAAAAAGCAAAACAAAACAAAAAATGGGATCTAATTAAAGAGTTTCTGCACAGCAAAGGAAACTATTAAGAGTGAGCAGGCAACCTACAGAATGGGAGAAAATTTTTGAATACAATATTTTTGGCAAAGAGAGCCTTATTCTCTGGATATAGTTTGTGAAATGTGGGCTTTATGTGAATTAAGAGACCAACAGGAAGTAGAATTATTTGTGAATCACTTCAAATGGAAAAATGAGGTAGAATCCTTTATCTTTCAGAATATAATTTGACTTTAACTCTGCTAGAAGGTAGCAGAGTGCTTTCAAGCTTTCTTTAAAAGGGTTGAAATAGGGACTTGCCTACTCTGAGTAAAAGCCTTGAGAATAACATCTCATCTAGTCATTCAGTAGACAATTGTGTGATATGCTGAAGACACAGAGACACAAAGATAAGAACTTGTCCTCAAGAATATTATAATCTAATGGTGGGAAACAAATGTGTAAATAGATTAGTACAACAACGTTCACTAAGTACAATACATTAAAATAAAGCAGCTAGGATAGAGACCATAGCAAAGAGTCAAACTTCTTTCACATATTGCAGAATTTTGGAGGGTTGTTTGTTTTTGAGAGGGGTTCTTGCTCTGTCACCCAGGCTGGAGTGGAGTGGTGCAATCATGGCTCACTGCAGCCTCGACCTTCTGGACTCAAGGATTGCAGTATTTTGTAAACTGCATTGTTTTACCTCTGAGTAGGGAGCAAAAGGCATCAAGTAATGTAATTAAAGTGACTTTTTTAAATTTAAAGGGAAATTTATAAATGTATAAGGAAAAACAGAATATATTTTTAAAGGATGCTTTTATAAACATGGTGAAAGTATACGTGGTTGAGAATGAGAGAGAGCTTGTTTAGGTGGTGGCTCTTCCACTTAGTAGATTCATGGATTTATTAAAAATCTTTCTCTTTCTGAAGCCTCACTTTTCTCATCTGTAAACTAGATTTGTACATATCATAAAGATCAGTTGAGACATGCTATGGTTTGAAAATCCCCTCCAAAACTCATGTTGAAAATTAATTGCCAACATAACGGTATTGGGAGATGGGGACTTTACAAAGTGATTAAGTCATGGGGACACTTTCTTCATGGATTGTCATTATCACAGAAATGAGTTATCTCAGGAGTTTGGCACCCTTTTTCTCTCTGTCTCATGCTCTCACTCTCTCTCACATTATCTCATCATGTGATGCCTTCCATCATGTTATGATAAAACAAGAATGCCTTCACCAAATACAGTCCCTCAGTCTTGGACTTCCCAGCCTCCAGAACCATAAGCCAAATAAATCTCTTTTCTTTATAAATCACCCAGTCTCTAGTACTCTGTTATAGCAGCAGAAAATGGACTAAGACAAGGCACAAAATAGGTCAGTGCTTTCCACTGGGATGCATGAATTTATGTGAATATATGTAAATTCTATTCGCTTTTCATTGAAAATTTTATCCTGAGGAAGTACATTTACCAATTTTCACGTTAGCAGTGAATGAGAATTCCTGTTGCTCTACATTTTCTCCCACAGTTGGGATTATCAGTATTCTTAATTTTAGCTATTCTAAAAGAAGTCTGGTGGTATATAACCATGGTTTTAATTTGCATTTCCCTGAAACAAAGAAATTTTATTTCTTTGACCTTTTCTTATACTTGTTGAAGAAATCAAAGACCTTTTCTTATACTTGTTGGCAATTGGGGTATCTTTTTTTGTGTGTGAAATGCCTGGTGAAGTCTTTTTGTCCATTGTTCATTAGATTTTCTTATATATTGATTTAATTTGTAGATGTACTTTATACTGGGCACAAGACTTACATATGTAATATATTCTACCATGTAGCTTGACTTTTTACCAATTAAAGGTGTCTTTTCATAAACTGAGGCTCTTAATTTTAACTCACTCTAAGTATCAGTCTTTTCCTTTATTGTAAGTACCTTTCTTTGTATCCTACTTAATATATAAACACTTAATTTAGTTCAAATATGTGTCTTTTTCTAAACTCCAATTTGTTCCAATGATTTTTTGTCTATTCTTACACTAATACTATACTATCCTAATTATCACAGACATAAGTATTAATATCTAGTAGAGCAACTCCTCTTACCTTTTCCCTCCTATTCAAGAGTGTCTTGTCTATACCTGTTTCTCTTCATTTTTGTTCATATTTTAAAGAATTGAGTTTCAAACTCCTTTTCTCCCTGTGTCTTTCTCTCTCTCTCTCTCACACACACACACACACACACACACACGCACACACACCCCAACTGGGATTTTGATTTGAATTTCTTTGGATCTAAAGCTCAGTTTCAGGAAAATTAACACTTTAAAAATGCTGAGTCTTTCAATATATAAATGTAGTATAGGTATTCATTGATTTGTGTTCTTTAATGTCTCTTGGGAATGTTTTATGTTTCTTTTACAACTGCTAAAATATTTATTTTTAGGTTTTAAATATTTTTGATCCTATTATGATTATTTTCAGTTTTATTTTCTGTTGTTGCTCATCATAGAAATGAAATTTTTAAAATCTACAAGTCGAGATTAGAATTGAGTTTAATAAGGTTGCTGGGATACAATCTTATTAAACTCAATTCTAAGAACTATTGGTAGAGTCTTTGAGTTTTTTTACATATACAGTCATAGCAAATAATGACAGTTTTACTTGTTCTTTTACTTTTAGATGGAGTCTAACTCTGTTGCCAGGCTGGAGTGCAGTGACGCGATCTTGGCTCACGGCAACCTCCGCCTCCCGGGTTCAAGGGATTCTACTGCCTCGGCCTCCCAAGTAGCTGGGACAACAGGAACGTGCCACCACGCCCAGCTAATTTTTGTATTTTTAGTAGAGACGGGGTTTCACCATGTTGGCCAGGGTGGTCTCGATTCCCTGACCTCGTGATCTGCCTGCCTCTGCCTCCCAAAGTGCTGGGACTACAGGCGTAAGCCACTGTGCCCAGCCTACTTGTTCTTTTCAATTCTTCCTCCTTACCACACTGATTAGGACTTTTAGTAGTAGGTAGCCTAGAAATGTTGATAACTATTGATATGGTTCTGGGTCCCCACCCAGAACCTCATCTTGAATTGTAATCCGAATTGTAATCACCATATATTGGGGGGTTACCTCGTGGGAGGTGATTAGATCATGGGGGCATTTCCCCCATGCTGTTCTCATGATAGTGAGTGAGTTCTCATGAGATCTGATGATTTTATAAGGGGCTTTTCCCCACTTCGCAGTGCACTTCTCCTTGCTGTCGCCATGTGAAGAAGAATGTGTTTGTTTTCCCTTCCACCATAATTGTAAGTTTCATGAGGCCTCCCCAGCCCTGGGGAACTGTTAGTCAATTAAACCTCTTTCCTTTATAAATTACCCAGTCTTGGGTGTTTCATCATAGCATCAAGAGAATGAACTAATACAACTATTATCTTATTCCTGATCATAGAAAGAAAGCTTTCAGTATTTCCATGGTGTTTATTATTGGTGTTTTGTAGATACCCTGTATTTGATTAAAGAAGCTCTCTTCTATTCTTCATTTGCCCAAAGATATATTTTAATCATAAATAGATGCTTACTTTAACCAACTGCTTTTCTGCATCTAGTACAATGATCATATACTTTTTTCCTTTATTCTGTTAATGTCATAAATTCTCAGTTTTCTAATGTTAAACTAAACTAACATTGCATAATTGCAACAAACTCAACTTGTGTCATTTCATAGATACATGTTGTATGGTTATCTAATATTAAGAATTTAAGCATATCTGCTCATGATTGAGGTTGCTTGCAATTTTTTCCTCATTATTTAATGTTCATGTTCTCATATCAAAGTTGTGTTGACTTTATAAGCTAAGTTGGAGAACATCTTTGGTTTTCTGTTTTCTGAAAAGGCATAAAATCAGGGTTTTTGCTAAACTGGAAGGTTTAAAATGAGTGATTCAGCTTTTTTGATTCATAAGGAGATTTTCATAATTTCTATTTCATCATGTTGAGATTTATGCAGTTGTATTTTTTGTATTTTTCTTATCCTACTAAGCTTATAATAAAATAATCAAAACATCAAATATATTTACTAGAAATACAGTTATTACCAAAATCGGTGGTAGTTGAGAATTGTATTTAAGGGTAGTTCTTTCTATTTCTTGATTATTAAGAGTTTGCCTTATTAAAAATTGCTTTTTGGCATAATTGTCGAAAACATATGTAATACTAAAATGATTAAGAAAGCATTTTGTTGGCCGGGCGCGGTGGCTCACGCCTGTAATCTCAGCACTTTGGGAGGCCGAGGTGGGCGGATCACAAGGTCAGGAGATCGAGACCATCCTGGCTAACATGGTGAAACCCCATCTCTACTAAAAAAATACAAAAAAATTAGCCAAGCGTGGTGGCGGGCACCTGTAGTCCCAGCTACTCGGGAGGCTGAGGCAGGAGAATGGTGTGAACCTGGGAGGCAGAGCTTGCAGTGAGCTGAGATCGCGCCACTGCACTCCAGCCTGGGCGACAGAGCGAGACTCCATCTCAAAAAAAAAAAAAAAAAAGAATGCATTTTGTTTTGAGTTAAAATGAATAGATGCATGTAGTGGCATAGCTAGTGTACTTGATGCCTGAAAGGGATCATTTTTAATACCCCTTCCTCTGTATGATAAAAGTATTTTCAGTAATAATTTTGAAATGAAACAAATAGTAATTATTATGTCCAGAAAAGAAATGCAGAGAGTGAAAGTTTTCATTTATTCAATTTTGAATATATAATCATGCTAATAATAAATTGATAAAGTACATATTTCAGCTGAAAATGCAAAAAGTTAAGGTTTAATACTTTTTAAGTACATTAGTATGGGCCAGGCACAGTGGCTCACACCTGTAATCCCAGCACTTTGGGAGGCCGAGGTGGGTGGATCACCTGAGGTCGGGAGTTCGAGGCCAGCCTGGCCAATATGATGAAACCCCATCTCTACTGAAAATACAAAAAAATAGCTGGGCGTGGTGGTGGGCACCTGTAATCCCAGCTACTTGGGAGGCTGAGGCAGGACAATCACTTGAATCTGGCAGGCAGAGGTTGTAGTGATCTGAGATCGCATCATTGCACTCCAGCCTGGGGGACAGAGCAAGACTCCGTCACAAAGAAAAGAAAAATATTTATACCTATATACTGGTTTGCCTCAGTGAAGAATAATTACTTTATGTTTTCTAACTTTGAGCATTAACTTTTGCAAATTTGTTAATGCTTTGTCAAATTAATCTTTATATAGTCATGGTCAGTAAAATCAGTATGGTCAGATGTGTTGACTTATCTTCACTCATAGTTGATTGAAGAACATTTTTTATTTTAATTTCAAAAAGTTTCTTTCAGGTATGCAAATAGTGATGAAATCTTTAAGAATAAATGTATCAGATTCATACAAATCCCACTTCACAACACATTCCAGAAATTATAGTACTGCCCATATCCTTTTTCCCTTGGGATCATTTCCAGCTGTTTTCAAATATTTCTGCTGTTGAAAAATTTCCACTAAAATAACTTCACCAGCCGGGCGCGGTGGCTCAAGCCTGTAATCCCAGCACTTTGGGAGGCGGAGACGGGCGGATCATGAGGTCAGGAGATGGAGACCATCCTGGCTAACACAGTGAAACCCCGTCTCTACTAAAAATACAAAAAATTAGCCGGGCGTAGTGGCGGCGCCTGTAGTCCCAGCTACTCGGGAGGCTGAGGCAGGAGAATGGCGTAAACCCGGGAGGCGGAGCTTGCAGTGAGCCGAGATCGCGCCACTGCACTCCAGCCTGGGGGCGACAGAGCGAGACTCCGCCTCAAAAAAAAAAAACAAAAACTTCACCAGAAAATTCATCATAAATTTCTATCATATTTGGTAAAATTCTCCAAAGCTTGTAATGATTGTGAATTATTTGAGCTTGCTTCAGGCTCAGGTCACATCTCCAGTCCCTGTGGTACTATGTAAGCCTGTATTTAAACATAGACTAAAAATAAACAATTATAGCAGAGTGATTATAAAAATGAAACAGAACTTGATTGCTTATTCTTGAAATAAACCAGTATAGCTGAGTCCATGTGCATTTGAGTTAGAATTACTTCCACATAGAATGCAATGTTTATTAATAATAAGTAATAATAAAAAAAAGTGGTAATATTCAGCTTACATTTGTTTTGTTAAATTTCAGCAACTGCAGCAGCAGTTGTTTAGAACTTAGACCAACAAAAGCTTTTTTATTTTTCAAAGAGGAGTAGTATTGTTGATGTTGCTTGAAACTGCCAGGCATGGTGATAATAAAAAGCAGAACTGGCTTTTATTATTATTTTATTTTATTCCTTTTCAATTTTCTACACACAAAGCAGCCCTTATTGCCTGTACTAGGGGTGAAGTACTCTCCCTATCCCGTCCTTGGTATCCCATACCAGTGGCTGGATGAGAAAAATAGTGAAGCAGGCTGAAAGGGAACACTCACTTCCTTTTAACCAGCAGGCCAAATAGTCTTCTGGAATTAAGAGATTCCAAGTAATTATAAGAAGAATAAAGTGGTTTGTTGATTTATTTCTGGAAACTTTCACAAAAATAGATATTACATTCCTTCTTGCTCCTTTACTGGGCTTGCTTGAATCATTACAATGTGTGTCATTTTTCATTATCTGCTGATACTGGCAGTGGAGTACTAGAACTTTCTTTGATGTAATGGAATGGATATACCAAGATTTTAAATTTTGGTCAGTCTCTACAGTGCCATTTGAGGTATTTCCTGGCTGTATCTGAAACTCTTCACACCCTATCACAAACTGAAGGGAGGCAAAATTTTTCTGCTCAATATGTGCACAGTCTTCTTAGTCCAGAAAGGAAATGTATGAGAAATTTGATTAAAATCTAAGTGACTCATAATGTGAATCTCAAAAAAGTGCAGCAAATGGTAATTAGTTTTAAATTCCAACACCCTAAGAACTTATTGTATAAATTGTAGTAAGTGAAATAACCAGAAAAAAACAGCACTGAATCCTTTTACAATCAGACTTTCCCCTAACCAAAATGACTGTACCTTGTATGTTTTCTGTTTCATTGACAAATTTGGTTGAAGGAACTAAACTATGTCTTTCTTAATAATGACAAAATAAACTGAAGAAATGCCCATTTGGTGCTTCCTGTTTGGTTCTGTTGATGGACTAATGTTCCCTCCTGCTGTAGCAATTGAGGATGTTTATATTCTTGACCCCTCTGCAGGGAAGCAGGAAAGAATCTGAACTCGGATGACTTGCTGTGCTTTTGGCTTTGATGTGCTCCTCTGGCCTTTGTGGCGGAAGCTCCATGTTAAGTAACAGACCTGAATTTACACTAAAAGTAGTGAAAATACCACAACAGCTAAAAGAGACACTTTTAGCTGTTGTGTCTCTAAATTTACTTGTGTAAGAACACAGTTTCTGTAGTAACACACATAATGGCTTCAACTGCCCTCAAAATTAGGCAGGTAAAATATATCATAAAACATTTTCTAGAAAATATATAGAATGGCCAGTGAGGTAGAAAGCATAAAATAATGGGCCCACCGATAGCAAACAGAAATATTTACCAAGAGCAGTTTGGATTCAAGTATTATGGATAATACTTTAAAGTTTTGACCTCCAAATATCCTGTAATACCAGTGACTTCTATCTAACAACCCCTGGACTCCAGCTGTGTGGTTCTTTCAGCATATCATTTGCCCAAGATTTTGACAAGAAAATCCATCCTCCTCCAATTCCACCTTTTCTGAAATCCCAACATCATAGGTGGTGGAAAGGCAGTTGAGGGTTAAAGTTATGATTATCCAGGTCATATCTAGGAGCTCAGAAGTTTATCCTAACCCTGTCCCTTAAACTCTCCTCTTCCTTTACTTACTGTTCACCTTATGATGGAAGAGATGGAGAAATCAATGAGATTTTATTTTAATTTTCTGCTAGGAAATAATCTTGTAAAGTCTTTGGCTCACTTCTTTTCTGTACCTCAAGGGTCAATAGCTTAGTCTCTCTGATGTGCTGTGTAACTAAGTAACTGAAGAAAACAGGGTTTGTTCTGGAGGAGAATGGAGCTCTATAAGCTGGAGATTCCAATCCTCAACTTTTTCCTGTTTTTCCCTCTTTACTATATGCACTGTAAGTATCTTTAGACCCCTTAATTTCCCTCTAGGAGAAAGCCATCTATTTCCCCTCGAGTTAGAAGGCTTCTATAGAAGGCCTGAATATTTGAAGATCATACAAATGACCCCAACAACAGCCTAATGAGTGAAGGTTAATAAATGTGAAGCATCATGAAAATCTGACTGCCAGGCGAATCATTTTGAAGAGTCTACTTACAGTTATATTTTTAACTTAGGCATTCCCTCTTTATAGATTGTTCTACTAGAATGAAGTAAGAAAACATTTTACATTCTCATCTCTCTAGTAATTTTTCTGCTTCATTTTGCCCTTACGCACTATTTTGCCCATTGAGAGATTTTGATACATTTTGCCTTTCTTTCCATTAAGTCTTCACCTAAATTCATGCTTTGTACCTCAGCAGTTAAGTTTCAGGGAGTGCCTAATATCCTTACATTTGACAGATGAAGACAGAACCTAACAGTTTTCTTGGCCAAGCAAAAGAGACATGGTGTAGGACTGTAGTGAGTCAGGATTTGGCTGCCTCAGTATCCATTCAGAAGATGCCGGTGGTGCTGCAACATGGAATAAATGCACAAAACAGTGAAAAGAGACAGATGGTCCAACAGCGTTATGTTGGCACCATTTAAATCTTATCAGCAAGATACCCTAAGGAGGTGAACTGGCACAAAGATCACAGTAACTGCCAAAAAATTTCATCACTCTTGGCATAAGCAGCTCCTAAGATATTTCAGAGTTTTTTTGTGGGGGTGGGGGAGTTAAAGAAAAAGCTGAAAAGAACCCTTGCCTCAGATTTTCCTTTCATCTCTAAAGGCTATGACTCCTTAGGACTCCCGGCCTCCTCCCCTCTGAGGTCCTCTAGGATGAGGCCTGTCTTCTGGTTACTATAGTGATAGGCCAGGAAAATATCTGAATGCTTGCTGTAAGTCAGATAGCAAACTATACATGGGTTATGTATTTGAGAAGGCAGAAATGGTCCTTACGTGGAGGGCAGAAGAGAATTCCACAGCATGCATTAGTGTGGCAAACAGACGTTCTATAAACATCTTAACTTGGCAGGAGAACACCTACCTACTACTCTAGTTGCAACGCAGGACATTAGATTTTATTAAAAATGGTGAAAGTTACAAGAAATCTGGGGATGAAGGCATGATAGAAGATAAAAACAAATCATTTTATACAATTTATCTAATCCAAAAGGGAAAGAGCCCATATGTTTACGATGATACCTACCTCAAGAACTAAAGAGCTGATGGGACCTTGGAGATTATGCATTATTATGCAGTACGCACCCTGGAGTGCACATCACAACTTGTGGTGGACATTTTTCAAAAATCAAGCATGGTTTCACCCCAGACATGGGGAAGAAACATCTGAAAGTGAGGTCTCAGGACTTACAAAGTTTAGGCAACCATGAGTCTCACTCGCCAGGGTTTTTCTTTGGCAGAAAATCCAACTTTCCCGAGTGACCTGTGGGTTTGGAGGCTTTGATGTCTGAAGGACTCCTATGATGCCACCAAACATGATTCGGGGTTAGTAGCCACGTGGTTCCAGCCTTTCCTAGAAGGACTGTTTCCACCCTGGGTGAACCAGTTAAACTCTGCTGCTTCCAAAAACACACATAACCCCAGAGTGGGTGGTCTGTGTCTCTAACTAATTTCCAGTTGTCATGCAAATGAGTCATTAGCACTCCTTATTAGTGCCTCATAGTACAAATATAAAATGGGACAAATTGAGAGAAAACTTAAAAGCACAGACACAGGAGAGTGCACACAGGCAGAAATGAACTGCATGCATCCCCAAAAGGGTGAAACTCTCTCCCTATAATATTCTACTCATTATAGGGAACAGAGAAGTGCAGTGAACATCAATGCAATGGAAACAAGTAGTTGAAATGCAAGCCTGTTCTTTCCTTAAGCTAACTCAGGATCGTTGAGCTACCAATGAGAGGGGATAATGAACTTCCGGGTCACCTGGGTTGTTCTACCATTGCTGTTTAACAAAGCCAGCTGTCTTTGTATTTTACATATACACCTGCATACAACCCTCAGAATCTCATGTAGGTTCCAAAGCTACATAAGCTGCAACTATCCTATTCTAAGGCAATTGTTCTTTCCCTGTCTTTTGTGTTGAAGATCTAAAACTCACGGAGTCAATTCAAACAGCTACAAGGGGGTGGAGTTGGGATTTCACCTGTGACTATTTGACTTCCAAACTCACATTCTTGTCAATAATCTAAACTGCTGCCTCCCAGCAGGTTACTTGTCCTAAGCTATTAAAGCAAACTGGGAAAAATAGTCAAAATACCTTTGCATCCCTGGATCTTGCCTGCTGTTGCATCTATCTTGGAGTCAGGCCAAACACTGGGGAAAATCTGCCCACCTGCCAATGGCAAGCTGATGAAGTAAGATATAAGTGAAGTCTAATAAAATGATGGTGAAATTAGCAGGAAAGCCTACTAGCGGACATAGCTTTGGGACTTGTGTTTCCCACATGTTAATACAAAGAAAACCCCTTTGGAACCTGGGGTGAGGGGTAGCAGGGGGACCTACTAACTGCTGAATTCAGATCCCACAGGTGGTCACTTCCTTTTCTCTTTTGTCCTCTTGCTTTGCCTCTGAGGGGTGTTAATGAGTTGTGCTTTGACTGTGTGGGGGAGGTTTGACTATGCAGCCCAGAAAAAAAGAGAAGAGCTGGATAAATCAGTCATTAAAAACGTATCCTGGCTGAAGAAGGATAGTAGTTAGAGGTGGAGAGAAGATAAAGGAAGAGGGAATGGGAAGAAAGGTATCATGAAAGATGCACACGATCAAGCTAAGGACCTGTTTTTCCCTTATACAAACCATGTACAAAATTAACTATAACTTATTGCCAACTTAATTTTTTTTTTTTTTTTTTTTTTTTGAGACCGAGTCTGGCTCTGTGGCCCAGGCTGGAGTGCAGTGGCGCGATCTCAGCTCACTGCAAGCTCCAGCTCCCAGGTTCACGCCATTCTCCTGCCTCAGCCTCCCGAGTAGCTGGGACTACAGGCCCCTGACACCACGCCCGGCTAATTTTTTGTATTTTTAGTAGAGATGGGGTTTCAACTTGTTAGCCAGGATGGTGTCGATCTCCTGACCTCATGATCCGCCCGTCTCGGCTTCCCAAAGTGCTGGGATTACAGGCTTGAGCCACCGCGCCCGGCCAACTTTTTCTCTCAGTATATATTTTATACCTGAAATGCTGTGCTATTAAACATGTTTCTTATTTTTCTGTTAGATTTAAATTTCAAAACTTTCTTCAGAATATTCAAAAATCTTTGTGTTGTTCATTACAAATGAAATGACATGAAATTCCATTACCCTTAGAACGAAAATGAGTAAAATAGATCATAATAATATAAAGGCTTTTCCTGGACACACTTTTGTATAAGAACATTTAAAAGCACATTTGTAGACAAAGCACACTATAGCACCTGGCTGCTAAACTAATGTCCAAGAAATAATTATTATCCGCATTGCTGCCATTGAAATGTTTTTTTATTTTTCTGGCAAGCAAATGTGAATCTCACTACTCAATAAAAAAATAGAAATTCAAATTAATTATTAGCTTAACAGTAGAAGAATCTAATAAGATTGAGTACAGTCCTGAAGAAACACAGTGAAAGATGTTCAACTCTTATATTTCTCAGTATAGGATTTCTTACACGGTAAATGACATGACATTGCTACAACTGAAAAAAATACATAGTTTAAAGAAATCTGTTTAAAAGCTGGCTTACAACTGATGTGTAATTTTCACTTTACAAGGGAACTGGGAGGGAAAGTTTTTCACTGACATCTTAAAGAACAACATTAACAAAACCAGACTTCAAACAATTGTTATAAATCTGGGATTCCATAATCACAGACCAGTAAAGTGCAAAATACTCTTCTGCTCCCTGCATAGATAAATTATTTTCTGCAGGTGGTTAGGGGAGGACTTCCCACAGCCAGGAAGCAAAAAAATGCCCTCTACACTAACACTCCAATTTGTACTACATGGAGTGCAGTGTCAAATGAGGGAAGTTAGCCTTCTGAAACATCTTTCTGCAGTCTCTTCTCCCCTGCCTCTTCTCTCTCTTCTCTCCATATTTATTTATTTATTTATTTATTTTTATTTATTTTTTTTTTTTTTGAGACGGAGTCTCGCTCTGTCGCCCAGGCTGGAGTGCAGTGGCCGGATCTCAGCTCACTGCAAGCTCCGCCTCCCGGGTTCACGCCATTCTCCTGCCTCAGCCTCCAGAGTAGCTGGGACTACAGGCGCCCGCCACCTCGCCCGGCTAGTTTTTTGTATTTTTTAGTAGAGACGGGGTTTCACCGGGTTAGCCAGGATGGTCTCGATCTCCTGACCTTGTGATCCGCCCGTCTCGGCCTCCCAAAGTGCTGGGATTACAGGCTTGAGCCACCGCGCCCGGCCTTCTCTCCATATTTAAACAGGAAATCTTGGTTGAGAGTCATTTGTATGTGCATACGGGCTGATTACATTTCAACAAATTGAAATCTCAGCTTCAATCACAGGTTTGCATTTAAATCTTTTATCACTGGCCGAGGAAAGAAATACTTTATCTTGTATTTACTTCAAGCATCAACGAAATGATGTGTTTTAGGAAGAAGGCAATCAGAAACCTAAAAAATCACTCCAGGTTTATTCAACAGGTCCCAAAGGTAAATCTTATTTAATTGGGGTGGAGGGGCGGTAGTAATTTTGGGGATGGTGAGGAAGGAAAGGTTTGTCTAAAGACTCTATGGCAGAGGCTCTGCTCTCTCTGGGAGTCTGGCTGAAGCCTATAGACCCTTGGGAACATCCAGGCCTTCATCTCTTTTATTTAACATCATATTCCACTTTTTCTATCATGTGAAAAAATGTGGCACATTGATTGTCAGGCACTGCACGTACAGTAGTGAACAAAAAAGACGAAGTTCCTGCCCTTATGAGACAGTATAGGGGAGAAGGCAGACACTACTTAAGGAACTGTAAATATTTGTTTGTTTGTTTATTTATTTGAGATGGAGTCTCGCACTGTCACCCAGGCTGGAGTGCAGAGGCGCAATCACGGCTCACTGCAACCTCCATCTCCCGGGTTCAAGCGATTCTCCTGCCTCAGCCTCCTGAGTGGCTGGGATTACAGGCACCCACCACCATGCCCAGCTAATTTTTTGTATTTTTAGTAGAGACGGGGTTTCACTATGTTTGCTGGGCTGGTCTCCAATATCTGACCTCGTGATCCACCTGCCTCGGCCTCCCGAAGTGCTGGGATTACAGGCATGAGCCACTGTGCCTGGACAGGAGCTGTAAATATAAAAAGTTTTTGTGGACTGGGTGCAGTAGCTCATGCTTGTAATCTCGGTGCTTTGGGAGGCTGAGGCAAGAGGATTGCATGAGGCCAGGAGTTTCAGACCAGCCTGGCTAAGATAGCAAAACCCCCATCCCTAAAAAAAAAAAAAAAGAAAAATTAGCTACAAATGGTGGCACACACATTTAGTCCCAGCTACTCAGGAGGAGAATCACACATCTTTAGTCCCAGCTACTCACAAGGAGGATCATACCCATGTAGCACACACCTTTAGTCCCAGCTACTCAAGAGGAGGATCACTTGAGTGCAGGAGTTCAAGACTGCAGTGAGCTATGCTTGCATGACTGCACTCCAGCCTGGGCAACAGGGTGAGACTTTGTCTCTAAAATAAATAAATAAGTAAATAAATAAATAGATTATTTTAAAAATAAGGATTTGAAAGTGTGACCTGGGGAGCAATACCAGGAGGATGGAACAGAGACAGGAGAGTTGCAGAACTGCTTTTCTAAGGAAGTCATGTTTCAGTGACCCATTCAGCAATCTCACATAGCACACACCAGCCTGCCGACATGTGCAGCCTATCTCCACCTCTCCATCGCCTTTGCACACTCCTTCCTTACTTTCTGTTATGAGCTTAGTTGTGTATTCCTTAAAATACATATGTTGAAATGCTAAGCCCTAGTACCTTAGAATGTTTCAGTATAGTTGGATATAGGGCCTCTAAAGAGGTAATTAAGTTAAAATTAGGTCGTTAGGGTAGACTCTAATCCAGTATCACTGGTGTCCTTATAAGAACGGAAAATTGGAACACAGGAAAGAGACACCAGGGATGTGGATGCACAGAGAAAAGGCCATGTGAAGAGGCAGCAATCGAGTGGCTATCTCAAGCAAAGGAGAGGAAACCAGTACTGCTGGTACCTTGATCTTGACTTCCAGCCTCCAGATGTGAGAAAATAAAGTTTTGCGGTTTAATTCATTCAGTCTATGGTATTTTGTTATGGCAGTGCAAGCAAACTAATACACCTCCTTCCCTGAAGGAGGACCCCTTCACCTGCCCCAACCTGCACTGTTCTCTCCTTTGTTTGTTTTGTTCTCCTCAAAGCATAGTTTATATTTTCTGACTTACCTAGTATCTAATAAGTTATTTATCTAGAAATACATCCTAGACTCTTGAAAGAGGATAAAAAAATTGACATATTCTTGCTAGAAAATCTCACTTTTACAAAAGGAGAAAACAAGATTCAGAAAGTCCCACAAGTAGAACTAAGCAGGAACACATTCTGATGTTGAGAGTAACCTTTGCGATAAAATATATACCTTGTGATAAAATATATAGGCATCTGGCTATGCATCCTCTTATGTAAGCAATCCTGGTATCGGTCCCTTTCCTAACAGCTCTGCTGGTAAAGCTGTCTATTCTTTCTGTGAAATCCAGTAATGTAATCTTTGGGCACTAATCCAAAACCTATATTTGGCCAACAAATATTTGAGTATTTGATTATGTGCTGGGTATTGTGCTGTGGGTGGTGAGTTAAACAGACACAGTTTATATCTGAGAAAATGCATCAGGTGCTATGAGAACACATAACAGGGGATCTTTTCCTAGAAAGTCAGGGACATTTACCAAGAGTAAGTCATGTTTAAACTGAGTTGTAAGGGTGGGGGTAGGATTCAGCTTATGGAATAGTGGATAGACTGAATAGAAGTACAAAGATGTGTAAACAGGAGGGAGAAAAACTATTTATGAAAACAACATGTTGGATGAGTTGACCAACGTGACTGTGGTGAAGAAAGCGAAAAGGGAAGAATCAAAAGCTGAAGTTTTTTTTTTTTTTTTTTTGAGACGGAGTCTCGCTCTGTCACCCAGGCTGGAGTGCAGTGGCCGGATCTCAGCTCACTGCAAGCTCCGCCTCCTGGGTTCACGCTATTCTCCTGCCTCAGCCTCCTGAGTAGCTGGGACTACAGGCCCCTGCCACCTCGCCTGGCTAGTTTTTTTGTATTTTTTAGTAGAGACGGGGTTTCACCATGTTAACCAGGATGGTCGCGATCTCCTGACCTCGTGATCCGCCTGCCTCGGCCTCCCAAAGTGCTGGAATTACAGGCTTGAGCCACCGTGCCCTGCCAAAAGCTGAAGTTTTGAAGGTGAGTGTCAGATAAACAGAGCCTCAAGGGCCATGTCAAAGATCATATTTACCCCAAGGGCCATTGTAAGGCACTATAGTATAGGATTTTAAGTAAGACCAGAATATGACCAGATTCTCATCTCACATTGTATTAGTTTTATGACATCCATTAGGGTTTTTCAACAAATACGTTCACTTCAGACCTCTTCTAAGTTGTACTTCCCTGCCTCTTCTTTCCATATGAGACGTGACCATGTGATTTGCTTTGGTCAATGGAATGTAAGCAGAGGCTTTAAGGGTAAGTGTTAGATTCACCATATTTCCTCATTCCCTATAGCACAATAATTGGTAAACTTGAATAGCTTGGCTGCTTGTTAGCATGTGTCCCTGAATAACTACAAAAACAGAGTTCCCCTGCTTACAGTGAATATGTATAATTAGCTAAAAATAAGCTTTGGTTGTCTTATATCACTGAGCCTTAAGGGTTTGTTTGTTACTACAGCATAACCTATCTACTCCGACCAATACAAGGGTATATGTTAACTAATCTGTGAGAAATCCTCTAAGTAATTAGCCATGTTTATTCATCTATCCCCTATAATATTTATTTTTCAATGAACATCTTGAGAATAAATGGATAGTACTACGTCAAAGTGCTTAGAAAAATTAAAGAATAAAGAACCTTAGAACTGAAGGGAGTTTAGGGATGACCTAGCCTATTCCCCTCAATTTCTAGAAGACACTACTGAAGCATTTTTTTCAATGGTTTCCTCCTAAACAGAAAAGGAGCATTTTGGGTATTCTGTCCTCTATTTTAGTCATCTTTAAATCACATGTACATATGTTAATACATATTTACTATGTACACAGTTTTCTCAGACGTTTCTGCTATGTGCTTGGTAGGATATGTTAGCATGATTCAAGCAAGTAGAGAAGAAGATGATTTAATTCATTTTACTCTTTGGGTATTTCCTTCCAAAAAATATTTTTAAATTTCTCATTTTCTATTTACTCTTAACCCTTCATTTCTAAATTAGCCAGATAATTTGATGCTGAAATTTAATTTCCTTCATTTTTTAAAAGACACATATAGCTGAGAAACACAAACTGGACCTTTGGTATCAGTCAGATGGTTGTAAAGTTGCTAGTTTTGCCACTTACTAGTTGAGAGCCACGGGGCAAGTTAGTTTTAGTTTTGCTTTTTCAGTCTCCTTCTCCACCTTTCTTTTTTTCTTTTCTTTTTTGAGACAGAGTCTTGCTCTGTCACCCAGGCTGGAGTGCAGTGGCGCAATCTTGGCTCACTGCAAGCTCGGCCTCCTGGGTCCACGCCATTCTCCTACTTCAGCCTCCCGAGTACCTGGGACTACAGGCACCCACCACCATGCCTAGTTCATTTTTTGTATTTTTAGTAGAGATGGGTTTCACCGTGTTAGCCAGGATGGTCTCGATCTCCTGACCTCATGATCTGTCCGCCTCAGCCTCCCAAAGTGTTGGGATTACAGGCATGAGCCACCATGCCTGGCCCCCACATTTCAAATGTACATAATGACACCTAGCCCACTGGCTTGTTGTGAAGCATAATAATTATAATGCTACAAAAAAGGAAATCATGAATGTCAGATGCCTCAGCATGGCATACAGCAAGTGCTCAATATATATTTGTACACTCCTTGTTTGATCAGAGAAAAACAATGAATAAAACTTGGTTTGATTATACTATTTGGGGTTTAAAAAACCCTCAAGTAGTTGTTCTGATGGTGTATAATGTCCAAGGAAATAATAGAAAACCAAATTGACCAATAATAGTAAATGACAATTATTCTTGTTTTCCTGATATCTGCTACCAGTTTCTACCACCTCTGAGCTTTGAGTGAACAACTATTATTTCAAGAGGTAGAAATCAAAAAGGACCTATACTGAGGTAAAAGCCCAAGTGAGAAACTCACAACACTCATAAGCACAGAGTACACAAACCCAAACAACTGTACACTTTATTTAGATATGGCAATACAATTCCTTTCATGGTCTATAATAACCAGTTGAGTAAATTTATGTTAATACTATGTCTATGTGTGCATGTGTGTGTACATATACATGATACAAACACACACACAAACACACACACACACACCCTTTTTGTTTAGCATTAAACTTTGTATAGAAGATTTGGAGACTAGCAGTGTGGATTTTATGTTTTGAAATTACTAAGCATCCTTACTAAAAATTATCCACATGGGTTAGAGAGTTCAGCACAAGACTGGTAATAACCAGGTTAAAGAATGTGTAAAGAGAAATTATTCTGGAAAGGGCACATCTTGGACACATAGCCAAGAGTAACTTCCCGGAATCTCTAGAACATAATGTCTAAATATGAGAATATTGGCTATAACAATATGCCTCCTAGATTTCGACTGCAGGAGTAGAATTGACTGAAAGCCCCAGCTGCTCTACTCTGAAATCCACTGAGGTCCACATTTTCCCACAGGCTGCTCCTGACCAATGACTGTATATAACAGAAATACAAAGGCAGGCCCTATCCCATGAGACAAGGGACTCCTCTAATAGTTGGCTTTAGCTTGAGGATTCCTCAACAGCCTTGCTAAGTTTTCATGGAACTGAACAACAGTCTGAAATGCTTACACCATTCTTCCCTTTCTCTTTCTACCTTTTCCTCAGGGTCAGACTTGCATTAAAGGCTCTTCTAGCATCTCTGGGATCCCTTCACATTTTTTTCTCACAGGCATTTATTCTAATAAATTTCTTGCACATTTAATGCTGAATCAGCATTTGCTTCTTGGATAATCCATGCTAACATAAGCTCACAGAATTTGAGTTAAGGTACCTGCACAGCACGTTAAAAGTAGTAGTAGTAGCAGTAATAATAATAGTAGTAGTAGTAGTAGTAGTAGTAGTAGTAGTAGTAGTAGTAGAAGAAGAAGAAGAAATAAGGAAAAAGAAGAATAAGTTTAATCAATTTCCAAGGCATTTGTTAAATATCTTCTTTTCTGTAATTTGTTTCAGGATAAGGAAGTAATCTACAGCACAACCAAATACCAATGTTTTTGGGCTAGCTGTCATTTCAGGTCATTCTGCACCAAGTCCCATTATTGCCCTAGTAAAGATTATTTCATGACTTGAGAGGATAATGCTTTGACAAAATTATTTAAATCTTATTCATCTAGTATGATATGGTCCATTAATTGAAAACTGGAACTAGTTCCCAAGGTCCAGTCCCAGGGTAGGTTTAGACTATCCACCTATTAAACACCAATGTCTGAAAGGGAAGTATACTCTTGAAATTACACTGTGGTTAAACAACTGATTTTAAATCATATAGATTATTATGAGTTTACTGCCAGTCTATAGTAAAGTCTCTAGATCTCAGTTACAGGCCAATCTTATTTAACATTTAGAATCAGCTGGAAAATCATTACAGAAAGATCCATGAACTCAACCATAAACCCAACCATGAATCAATGTCAGAAGGAAACTCTGATCCTATTATCTTCCATCTGCCCCTTTAAACAAAAGGTTCAATCTGAACTCCTTTTAGAATACATTTTAAAGATTTACAAAATTAAGGGTGTTATTGAGATAAACTTAAGCTATGTTTTTTAACTTTATCTCAGTTTAGGTGCAAACTAAGTTCACTTGGGAATTTTAGGACAAAATGTTGTGACTCCAAACTCACTAAATTCCTTCAGAGTATGTAATGGAAGAGTAGAGAGCAGCAGGCATTTGTAGTTGGTTTTCGTTTTTTGTTTTAGATGGAATCTCATTCTGTCACCCAGGCTGGAGTGCAGTGGCATGATCTTTGCTCACTGCAACCTCTGCCTCCCCGGTGCAAGCAATTCTACTGCCTCAGCTTCCTGAGTAGCTGGGATTACAGACATGCACCACCATGCTCGACTAATTTTTGTATTTTTAGTAGAGGTGGGGTTTCACCATGTTGGTCAGGCTGGTCTCAAACTCCTGACCTCGTGATTTGCCCACCTCAGCCTCCTAAAGTGCTGGGATTACAGGCATGAGCCACCGCGCCCGCCCCGCATTTATAGCTTTTAAAACACCACATATAATTCTGATGTGAAACCAGCATGATGAACCATGGCTTGAAAGCCATTGGTTGCCTAATTTTAGTCAGTATAACATGGTGCTTTAGAGTATGGGATCTGGAGATAAACAACCTGGGACCAGTTCCCACCTCTGCCCCATTACTATCTTGGTGAACATTAATAAATTACTTAATTTCTGTACTTCATTCATTCAACATTGATTTTATAATTGTTGCTTGCCAGGCTCTGTTTTAGAGGTATACTAGTAAAGGAAACAAATGGAAATTCCTGCCCTTATGACATTTACATTCTAGAGCAAGGAGACTGATAAAACAACAAAAATATAATGCATACATATATATCTCTCTCAGAAGGTGATGAGACAATAGGAGGGAAAAGCAGGACAGAGAGAATCGAGAGAGTACGTGTGTGTTGACTTTTCACCCTCACAGAGTTCTGAAGATTTAACAAATTTTACATGCAAAGTACTTGGAGCTGTGCCTGGCACATAATGTTCAGTAAGTGGTAGTGGCTATTCCCTCATTGTACTGATGAGGAAACTGACTTCTAGAGAACTGGAGGAAGCTGCCCAAGCAATCCAAAGAGTTAGGAGGTGAATCAGGCCCAGGACTTCCCCCATCTCTCCCCACTCAACTTCCTCCTATAAGAATTTGACTCTGGGACTGGAAGACAGAAGATGAAACAGTGGGTCCAGAGCCCACCTCCGGACACAGATTCCTGTACCTGAATGTAACTCTTGCTGGTGCCATACATCAGAAGCAAATGCTGCTAAATGGAGCTTTTATTTAGCATCCCTGAGAGCATGGATAAGTTAAAAGGCTAAAGAAACTCACTTTGCTTGTAGCTCCAGCCAACTCCTTGAACACCTCTCCAGAATGTTCACATAACGGGTTATCTGCTGGTCTCCACTTATATCATGAATAAGTAAGCAATGGCTAAGGACAAATGTAAAAGAAACTATAAAATAAATCTTTGACATAATTTAATATGTAATAATTTCCCTCAAAATAACAATATCAGATGAATAAAGCAAATCTGACAATTTCCTCAAATATATTTAGTCCAGAGCATTATTTTAAAGTATTTTAGAGGCCGGCTGCGGTGGCTCAAGCCTGTAATCCCAGCACTTTGGGAGGCCGAGACGGGCAGATCACAAGGTCAGCAGATCAAGACCATCCTGGCTAACACTGTGAAACCCCGTCTCTACTAAAAAATACAAAAAAAAAAAACTAGCCGGGCGAGGTGGCGGGCGCCTGTAGTCCCAGCTACTCGGGAGGCTGAGGCAGGAGAATGGCGTAAACCCAGGAGGCGGAGCTTGCAGTGAGCTGAGATCCGGCCACTGCACTCCAGCCTGGGCGACAGAGCGAGACTCCGTCTCAAAAAAAAAAAAAAAAAAAAAAAGCATTTTAGAGTCAGATGAAACCTAGAAAACTTACAGGAGACCAGAAGTCAGGAAAGCAAAAATGAAGGCATTTTCTTGAGAAAATGTATTAATGGAATAATTTATCTGAGCCAAAGTCCTATGAGATGTCCAAACTATTCTTCTAACCCTTTATCAGAATGACTAATGTTTGTTTGGGTTACAAGATAACTATAAAGGTTAAAACTCATATGATGTGACTAACCTCAAACTTGTTCCCATGACCCTCGAGTAGAAGAAAAAAGAAAAACTGAGTTAATTAAGAATTAAGTTTGAGATTGAGTAAAGGAAGGGGGAGCAATCAATTTAAACATGTTGCAAACCATACTAGAAATGATTTTTAAAAATATGATTTTCTCTATTTATAGTCCTGCCATATGATAACAAAACAAAAATCTCTTATCCTTATTGTGAAAGCACATGGACCAGAAAAGAAAAAGACAAAACATTAGATATTGGTTTAAGAGACAGCACTGACAGAAAAAAAAATGGGGGAAAGGAAACCATCAAGGCAGTGGCTGAGAGCCTTGAAAACAAAGATTAGTAAAATGTAAACCTGATGTAAGTTGATTTTCTCTCTGTAAACAACAGAGAACAGCTATCTGCCTAGGTGGTTTAAGTTTACATATAATTCATTTCTCTATGAATTTTCTTTCTGATTCAGGACATAAGTTAGCAAGATTATTGGCACAGTGAGTCCTAAATCTTTTGTTACACTTAAATAGGCATAATAAATGACTATATGATAGGCATGTTCACGAACTTAAAACCAAAAAAGTTAAAATCTGTTCTTTATTCTTATATGAACAGATTCACCCAAATGATTGTTAATCATGTGAATAAAATTAAATATACATAGGAATTAATGCTTTCACTAAAATCAGAGAAAAAGAATGCCTGTTGAAGACTGAGCTTTTAAGACACAAAAATGAAAACAAAAGATCTATGTGTGATTCTACTGGTGATTCACTCAGTTTGTGGCTTGAGTTACTCCAGCTATGCTTGCAATTAATTTACAAAGGACTTATGTACAAAGAATTTAATGATGTTTGCATTTATAGGTATTATGTAACCAATCATTATTACTAAATCAACAAAAACATATACAAAGTTCTAATCAAATTTACCAAACGTTCCATAAACCCAGTTACAAAGCAAGTGATGGTTTTCTTCTGTTTGGCTTCATTTCAAAATTGGGTTGTAAAAGCAGAGTTTCTGCATTAGTTTCCTAAGGCTGCCGTAATAAAATACCATAAACTGCATGGCTTAAAATAACAGAAATTTATTGTCTCACAGTTCTGGAAGCTAAAAGTTAGAATTCAAGGTATTGGCAGGGCCATACTCCCTCTGAAGCCTACAGGCGAGGTTCCTTCTTTGCCTCTTGCAGCTTCTGATAGACCCAGGCATTCCTTGGTTTAAGGAGCGTATCTCCAATAGCAGCCTGCATCTTTACATGGCGTTCTTCCTGTTTAGCTCTGTCTTTACATGGGATCTTCTTATAAGGATACCAGTCATATTGGATTAGGGGCCCATCTCTCCAGTGTGACTTCATCTTAAGTAATTATATCTGCAATGACTTTACCACCAACTAAGATCACATTCTGAGGGACTAGAGAGGATATATATATATATATATATATATATATATACCCCTCACTCATTAATCTCTTGCCTTGCTCCATTTTTCTGCATGGTAGTAATCACCATCCCAAATTACATTAACTCATATGTAAATGTAAGGCAGGGACTTGGCAGTCTTATTTCCTACTGCATTCCCAGGGTCTACATATTTATATATAGAAATAAAAATATAAAAATATGTATATTTTATGCAACTCAATCCATAACAATGTGTAATTACTGTTTCACTTACATTATCCGTCTATAGAGAAAATAATGGTATCTTTAAAACAATAGTTTTTAAGAAAGTAAGTCTTTTTTTTTTTTTTTTTTTTTTGAGACGGAGTCTCGCTCTGTCGCCCAGGCTCGAGTGCAGTGGCCGGATCTCAGCTCACTGCAAGCTCTGACTCCCGGGTTTACGCCATTCTCCTGCCTCAGCCTCCCGAGTAGCTGGGACTACAGGCGCCCGCCACCTCACCCGGCTAGTTTTTTGTATTTTTTAGTAGAGACGGGGTTTCACCATATTAGCCAGGATGGTCTCGGTCTCCTGACCTCATGATCCACCCGTCTCGGCCTCCCAAAGTGCTGGGATTACAGGCTTGAGCCACCGCGCCTGGCCAGTAAGTCTTTCCATTACAGGCCCTAAGGATTATAGACTAATGTTCCAGTTCCTATTTCCGGAGCTAACTATATTATGGGTAACAATTAATTTCTTGTTAAGCCCTTATAGGTTTCTCCTTCAAGGTCTCCCTCCTATACCTGGACCTCTCCCACCAACTGTTAACTGCTGCAATGCTTTCCTGAAATGCTCCTTATTCTTCCTCACCATTAAATTCCTTCTGTTCTTCAAGGGCCAGCTGATGTCCTCCTTCAGGAAGCCTGCTCTGATTAATGACTGTGTCCACAGTGACTTAAAAGTAACTTATCTTCCTCCAAACCTCTGAGTGCTTATACCTGAATTATTTAACTGGCTACCATCTCACTGATATTTTTCAAAATATATTTATGGAGGTTATTTTTAAATTAAGTAGCACATTACATAACTCAAAGCTCAAAAAGCATAAAAAGTCATCCTGTCACCACTGACTTCCATATTCACTGGACCTTCACATATCACCTAACACCCTTCTCAATCCACTCTTTTGCAAAATCATGGCTTGGACTAGATGACCTCTAAGGTCCCTATCAGCCTGAAAACACAAAGGTCCTAACACTGAGTTTTTAAAGATGAGGGGTAGCATATGGTGGGACTTTTACTCTCTTATCCAAAAGAACCTGATTGGAAAATTAGATATATCTCTCTCTTTTTATTTCTCATTGTTGTTCTCAACCTTACTCCAGGCACTGTTGTAGGCCCTGGGAATGGAGTGGCAAATAAGACTGTCAAGTCCCTGCCTTACATTTACATATGAGTGAATGTAATTTTGGATGGTGATCATGCAGAAGAATAGAGCAAGGCAAGAAATTAGTGAATGAAAGGGGTAAAAGATACTTTTTACATGGGGTTGGAACATTCTCTGGGAGGTGCTATTTGAGAGAGACCTGAAAGATCTGGAGAAGAGCATTCCATACACAAGGAATAGCAAGTGCAAAGGCCCAGAGCAGGAAAGCAGATGGTTGGAGCACAACGTTCTGCAACAGGCCTTTTCACTTTATTTTAGAGCTAGTACATTTTGATCCTCTTCATTCGTTGTTATTGGTGCATTTTATTCTATTATATGTAGGCTTCATGATTTATTAATAGTCCTCTATTGAAGACATGTAGGTTGTTGCCAATTTTTTGTTGTTACAAGCAAAACATTACACACAATGAAGAGTCAGCATAGCCTGGTGGAATCAAACAGAATTAGAACTGGAAACAACTCATTTTCTTTCTTTCCTTGTGTTATTCTTTATTTCTACTATATTTCACTGATTGTTTTTGGCAATAGAGATATAGAAGTGAACTAGGTGGTTCATCTTCCTGTCCTCAGGATGCTTATATTCTGGTGGGAGAGACAGGCAATCTGTAAACGAACATGTATATTAAAAGATATAATTTTGGATAGTGACGAATGCTGTAAAGAATACTAAAGAAGGACAAGGTCTTCCTAGGACCTTGGGCAGAGCTGTAGGTGCTGTTTTAGATATGTTGGTCAAAGACAGCGTTTGAGGAGGTGACATTTGAGCAAAATATGAATGATGTGAGAGCAAGCTATATAAAAGTCTGAGGAAGTGCATTTCAGACAGAAGTGCAGCATGTGTGAAGAGCTGAGATGAGGAGGAACATGGAACACTGGAAACACAGCAAGAAAGCAGAATGGTCAGAGCACACCTAGCCAGATATTAGGAAATGAGTTGAGGCTGGACGCACAGGCAAGACAGGGCCCAGAGACCTTGTGGCCATACAAGACATTCTGATTTATTTAAAGTGTAATGGGAAACTGTTAGAAAGGGCCTTTGAAAAAGAAAATTACATGTTCCGATTTTATGTTTAGAAAGCTTGCTCTGTCTGTATGCAGAGAGGAGACTATGAGGAGGATCAGTGGAACCAGGGATATGAGTCTTGCTGTAGTCCAGGTGAGATCTGATGGTGGCATATACTAGAGTGGACATGATAAATACGCTGAAAAGTGTGCAGATTTGGGATATATTTTGAAGGCAGAGCCAAAAGGAGTTGTTGGTAGACTGAACATAGAAAAAAAAAAAAAAGGAAAAAGAGGGAAATGAAGGATAACTCTAAGGTTTTTGTCCTGAACTGAATGAATGGTGGAGCCATGGATCAAGATGAGGAAAACTGGAGTAGGAGCACAGTGAGTGGTTACGGGAGAAGATGTCAAGAAGGACATAGTAAGAGTTGAAAACCTGTTAGGCATCTGGATGGAGATTATCGTGAATAGCTGGATAAGCAGAAGATACAACCAGCAATTGAATAAAAAAGAATTATTTTGCCTACACATAATTTATCAGTATATTTAAAAACCAGTTGATTAGGTTTAACAACCTAAGGAGGGAGCATACACAGAGAAAAGGAGAGGACCACAGTCACACCATTCCACATGTAGAGACTGATAAAAAAAAAGGACTAAGTAAAAGAGATGAGAAATAGGTGGAACAAATAAAGAATGTAGGGTTCCAAAGTTACCTACAAGTCATAGGACCCAGACTTTGAGCTCTGGCTTCCTCAACTGTAAAACAGTACTTTCCTGTAAGAATTTGTAGGGATTAAATAAGATTATATATGTGAGATGCCTAGCAGAAAACCTGGCCACAATAAATATTCAATAAACTCTAATAGTTGGCAAAATTTTGAATGTTCCTTATGTGCATGACTGCTATGGTTTATAATGCTTCTTTTTTTTTTCTTTCCAAAATTTATATGGAAACTTAATCCTCAATACAACAGTACTGGAAGATGAGGGCTTTGAGAAGTGATTGAGTCATGAGGACTTTACCCTCATGAATTGGATTAGGTGCCCTTTTAAAAGGGCTTGATAGAGGGAGTTTGCTCCCTTTTTGTCCTTCTGCCTCCTGCCATATGAAGACACAGCATTCCTCCCTTCAGGAGAACATGGTGTTCAAGGCATCATCTTGAACCATCTTGCGGTTCAAGGCCACATCTTCACTGGATAATCAACCTGCTAGTGCCTTGATCTTGGACTTCCCAGCCTTCAGAACTGTAAAATAAATATCTGCTCTTTATAAATTACCTAGTCTCAGATATTTTGTTATAGCAGCACAAACAGACAATAACTATTGTGTTATTTTTATATTTGGGTTAATATAAGCAAAGACGAATAATTCATGTATATCTAAAAACAGATATATCTACTAATATATAAATACTATCCTCATCCATGTATGAACAAAAGTTAATACCATCATAGTTAAACATGTAAAGGAGCAATAATAGAACCCATGCTAGACAACAGATAATAGGTAATTGATCTTTTTCATTTTAGAGTGGTGTGTGTGTGTGTGTGTGTGTGTGTGTGTGTGTATGTATGTGTATTCCAAATATATAATGACTAAGTTTAAAAAAATTATTTTCTAGACCATCTTGGAAGAAATTCACCTAAAAAGTAGAGTTGTGTGTATACAAGTTAAGGAAGAGGGAATAAAATGAGCACATTGCGTGCTTACTGTCTGTCATCTAGTACAACAGATGATTTTAATTTTATTTAATTTACTCATAAAAACATCATGAGATAATATTAATAAGTTCAATTTACTAATGGCTGTTCTAAACAAAATAACTTTTAGTAAAAGTAATAATCAATTAGAAAATTTAATTGATCTTATTTGTCCTCTTGATTTAAAAAATATTAACCATAAGAGCCACTATTTATTAGAATATCTATTATGAGTATCTATTATGCTCAAGGCACTGTAACTCATAATTTATATACCTTTTTTATTCATTTTCAAAAGAATGCAAGAAGGCCAGGTGCGGTAGCTTATGCCTGTAATCCCAGCACTTTGGGAGGCTGAGGTGGGTGAATCATGAGCTCAGGAGATCGAGACCACCCTGGCTAACATGGTGAAACCCCATCTCTAGTAAAACTACAAAAAATTAGCTGGGCATGGTGGCGGGTGCCTGTAGTCTCAGCTACTCGGGAGGCTGAGGCAGGAGAACGGCGTGAACCCGGGAGGCAGAGCTTGCAGTGAGGTCGCGCCACTGCACTCCAGCCTGGGTGACAGAGCGAGACTCTATCTCAAAAAAACAAAAACAAAAACAAACAAAAAATGCAACAAAAAGATGGGTGTTATTATCACCCTTTTATGGAAGGTATACTTGAGGCTCAAGAGTTTATGTAAATTGCTTTAAAAATATAGCTAGTAAGTCGCAAAACAAGAATGTGGGCCCTGATCTTTCTCATTAAAAAGCCCTCATTCCATCTATTATGCCAGGCCATCATCATAATACTTTGACTTTAGTCTCCATGTTCAATATTCCTGATGTTTTCATTCATATATATCAACAAATATTTCTGTCTAAACAGCTCATATCAAAATATATAAGGGTAAACAAGGTCACATCAGGTTCTATGTTACCTTATACATTTATGAGATTTACAAATCTCTTACAAGATTGAAGCCAAGCTTAAAACCAAAACAAAAACACTCCCAGAATTTCTGAGTCTAATGATTACCAGGAAACAACTTGCCTCCAACTCTTACAACATACAATATAACAGGCAGTGTTAGTGTTAGTTGAATAAATAGTAAGTGGGAGCAGCCAGGTTGTCTGATAGCCAACAGGAGAAATAAATCCACTCCATGACATAGTTAACACAGAGCTATAGTAATATGTGGTTCAGGACATTCAAAATTAGGCCAGCTGGTTATCCAAAGAATGGTGATGGTAGATTCTGCAGTTACCATAAATTGTCACTGAATGGTCAAGGCCTTGTACAGAATGAAATAAAAAACAAAAAAAACAAGCAAAAGCAATCTCTGAGTTGATAGAGATTGCTATTGAATGACTTGGAACTAAGGAATATATTCACTGTTCACACTTTTCCAGTAATTTCTCCTAATTTTATCTGAACTTGACTAAACAGTTCATATTTACATAACCCTCCAATTTTTAACTAGAAACATGTATTACCCTTTGGAATGATCTTGTACACACTTCCTTCATTGTGCAGCATGGGCTGCACAGTGTTTTGCTTTGTTTTCAATAAAATATCTGCTGAAATGCCTCTGCTTGAGAGGGTAGAGAGGGGACTGTATAAGAAAAATATTTGTAATGAAAGATGAGTTGGAGTAAGGATAACAAACAGAGACCAAGATTCCTACCATTGTTTAACTTCATACTACCTCTAGAGAAAGAATTAATCATAATTTATTAGTAACAGCATCTGATTTTTAAAAACTTCTCAATTATTATAAGCACACATTATTGTCTAGTTCATATCCATATAAAATGTATGAAGAAAAGTTTCTTTTCAGAATGTTTTCAACCAAATGCATTCAAAATTCTTTATTATGATATTCTCTTGAGGTCACTGAATCCATCACTGAAGATATAGGAACAGGCAAATAGGAGCATATACAATGCTTCTGCTTGACTAGAAACTAGCTATCTGTCAACTGCTGAAATTATCTTGTCACAAATTCAAACAAAGTAATGATCAATCCACACCCAAACAGTAAGGTTAATGAATGATTGGAGTGGTCAGGTTCAGATTATGCCGCATTCATTCAGCAAGCCTGGACTTAAGGTCTCCATGGGTCAGGCAGTGTGTTAGGGACAGGAAGATGAAACACATAGCTGCTGTCTTCAGGACTCACATGCCAGTGTGAGAGAAAGGTTCATCAACAACCCAATATAAGGTAGAGTTCTAACTGCTATATTTTACCTCTGTGTAAAATTATATGAATACACAGAGGATGTATATTAATCTGCTCGTGCTGCCCTAACAAAATAACTTAGACTGAATAGATTAAAAAAACAGAAATGTACTTTTTATTTTCTCACAGTTCTGATGCTGGGAAGTCCAAGATCAAGGTGCTAGTCGATTTGGCTCCTGGGGAGGGCTCCCCTTCTGTCTTGTAGATGGCAGCCTTCTTGCTGTATCTTCCCAAGACAAAGAGAGCACTTAGGGCACAAATCCCATCATTAGGGTCCTGCCCCATAACTTAATCTAACCCTAATTCCTCCCAAAGGCCCCATCTCTAAAGAGTATCACATTGAGGGTTATGGCTTCAACATACAAATTTTGAGGGAACACAACATTCAGTTCACAAAAAGCGGGAAGAGTTGTATCCGCCTAGTGCTGTAGAGAAGGGTACTATAGAAGCAACATTTGAGCTTGGTCTCAAAACCGGCACAGGAGGTCACCAATGGAAGAGCTGGGAGGGTTTACCTTGTAGAGTGAACAACAAGAACAAAAACACAGAAGGAGAAACAAACATAATCATTTCAGCATATATAGAGTAAGGAGTGCCTTAGAGAAAGGAAAAAGTGAGGCAGGAAATTAGGATGAGACCTGATTGTAGAAACTCCCTGAGCGTAATGTTTATGAGCTTAAAATTTCTTTATATGGGCAGTGGGAAGTTTATGAAATTGTATGTGTAGGCACCTGTGTGTGTATGTATGTTATAATAAAGTTTGTTGTTTGGATAACAGATATAAGTTCAATATCTAAAAATTGAGTTTTTAAAAGTTTCTATGTTGAAACAATTTTAAACTTATAGAAAGGTTGCAAGAATAGTACAAAGAACTTCTGTGTACTTTTTTTTTTTTTTTTAGACGGAGTCTCGCTCTGTCGCCCAGGCTGGAGTGCAGTGGCCGGATCTCAGCTCACTGCAAGCTCCACCTCCCGGGTTTATGCCATTCTCCTGCCTCAGCCTCCTGAGTAGCTGGGACTACAGGCGCCTGCCACCTCGCCTGGCTAGTTTTTTGTATTTTTTTTTTTAGTAGAGACGGGGTTTCTCCGTGTTAGCCAGGATGGTCTCGATCTCCTGACCTCGTGATCCGCCCGTCTCGGCCTCCCAAAGTGCTGGGATTACAGGCTTGAGCCACCGCGCCCAGCCTTCTGTGTACTTTTTACCCAGATTTACCAATTATTACTCTCTTGCCATATTTATTATTCTCTTTTTATGTATATATGCATATATTATTTATATAAATATATGGATGTGTATGTGTATCTATACACACATACACATACTTGCATGTACATACATACATTTTTTTTCTGAACTAGTTGAGAATGGGTTCAAACATTAATCCCTTGATCTCTTAATAATTCAGTGTGTACTTTACAGAAATAAAGATACTCTATGCTGGGCACAGTGGCTCACACTTGTAATCCCAGCACTTTGGGAGGCTGAAGTGGGTGGATCACCTGAGGTCAGGAGTTCAAGACCAGCCTGATCAACATAGTGAAACCCTGTCTCTACTAAAAATACAAAAATTAAATGGGCGTGGTGAAACATGCTACACTGTAATCCCAGCTACTCAGGAGGCTGAGGCAGGAGAATTGCTTGAATCTGGGAGGCAGAGATTGCAGTGAGCCAAGGTTGCGCCATTGCACTCCACCTGGGCAACAAGAGCAAAACTCCATCTCAAAAAAAAAAGGATACTCTATAGCCATGATATAATTATCAAACTCAGGACATTTAACACTGATATAATAATTTTATCTATTCCAATTTTATCAATTGCCTTAATAGTGACCTGTATACTATGTCAATTGCTTTTCTTGTATAGGACCTAATCCAGGATCATGTATTGCATTTCACTTTCTTGTTTCTTTTGTCTCCCTCAATCTGGAACAGTTCCTCAGCCTTTTTTTATTTTTCAGAAACTAACCTTTTTTTTAATAGTGAGGACTTTCAAAGCAACAATATGTTTTTAAATCTTTATTACTGAAAAACAACTAAGGTCTTCAAGAAAGAAATGGATAGACACGAAAGAGTATTAAATAAGGGGCAGGGAGGAGCCTTGGGAGATCAACCCAGCTAAGATGCTATTGGGATGGGAGAGGAGGAAGGACACTTATGTGGGAGACCCAACAGGATTCAGTGCAGGTTATATGCAAAAAGAAAAAAAGAGGAAAGTTTGATTCCAATTTGAGCCATTTAGTGAATAGTGACAAGGATTATAGGATAAGCAGCAGATTTTGTTTTTGTTTGATTCTAGGTTGAAGGAGATGACCAGTTTTCATTTTGAATGTTAAGTGGATCTGTGTACTAAGCAGCTGGAAATAAGACATGGAGCTCAAGTGAGATATCTAGGATAGAGATGGATTACCTAAAGGAGGATAAACCTGAACAACCCAGCTTCTGCTTATCTTTCTATTTCCCAACTGAACTCTGAACACAGCAAATACTTAATAAAGATAGCAGAATGACAACCATTTCACAGTAGCCTAAGGAAAAGGCAAGGCGTGGCAGAGTTTCATTCTAGGCAGATGAGGGCTGGGGGACGCTGGGGGTTTCCCTGAAGAATTGAGGAACCTCTGAGTCAGTCAACCAGGGTAGCTCCTCCCCTGTGCTGGGAATCAGTCAAACAAGAATTAACAGGGCACCAGAAGCACACAATGCTTTGTACCAGTGCCACAATCCCCCAACCAGAATTTCCAAACCCCAAAAGCTCTTCTAAGCAAAAAGCATTCTGGTATCTCATTTGGCAGCAAAACCTGACCTGAAATGATGTGAGGCTATTGATAGTTTACGTTTCCCACACACTGTAAATATTCACATTTCACTGCATGGCTACTAATGTGTTTCATAACAAATGCTGCCTCAGAACCCACTGGGGATGGTAGTTTATTCATGGTAAATGTATTCTGGGATGGCACTCTATCTCCTGTCTAAAATTCAAAAAAATCTGAATTTCAAATTCGTGTGATGAAAAATTTCAGATACGGAAATGTATTTGAAAAGTGGGCTAAATACTTTGTAACCTAGACCGGTCCCTTTAAATGAATATTTTGCTCATGAAAATGTGAGTGGCGCTCAAAGAAGCTTCCCCAGTCTTTGACACTTCATATCTGGAACTACTAAGGAGACCTTCCTTTCACCTCCTCTGACCCACTTTTTTTTTTTTTTTTTTTGAAACAGAGTCTTGCTCTGTCACCCAGGCTGGAGTGCAGTGGCGCAACCTCGGTTCACTGCAAGCTCCACCTCCTGGGTTCACGTCATTCTCCTGCCTCAGCCTCCTGAGTAGTTGGGACTGCAGGTGCCCGCCACCACGCCCGGCTAATATTTTGTATTTTTAGTAGAGACGGGGTTTCATCATTTTAGCCAGGATGGTCTCGATCTCCTGACCTCGTGATTTGCCCACGTCGGCCTCCCAAAGTGTCCGGATTACAGGCATGAGCCATCGCGCAGGGCCCCCACTGTTTCTTATTGCAGGATATTTGGCTCTTTGTTTCTGTCCCTAGGCAATCATTACAGGACTGGCTCACCATTCTGATCCAAAGTCTTCATTCTTCAGGATATGGTTTTTGCTATTTTATCTATGACCCTTCTGAATTGTAACTACTTTTAAGAATAGGGCTTACCAGCCCCCTTCCTTGACCAGCCCTCCCTTACCCCTATGGTCACCTGTCTCTTGCTTTCCTGCCCTGAGTTGTTGGGGGAAGGGGGAGTGGATGGCCATTCAGCTATCCAGTTGGTCATTTGTTTGCTTCATTTATTCATTCAAGAAATATATATCGATCATCTACAACATGCCAGATGTTGCAGATGTCTTTTCCTCAACTACACTAGGTACTTGACATACAGTAATTAACAGACATATTTAGTGTCATCATTGAGCTTATAATCTGACAAGGGGAAAGGTTATTAAATATCTACAATTGTATTAAGTGCAGCAAATGGGGATTGCAGAGTGCAACAAGAGTGTGTAAGGGGGCAGAAGTGGCCTAACTTTGTGTAAAGATTCAAGAAGTCTTCCTGAAGGAAATGACTTTTGAGTTGAAAAGGGAATGACAAGAAGGAGGTAGCCAGATAAAGAGGGTAAAGTTGAGTGGAAGGGTGGAGGTAAAGAGAAATTCAGGCAAAGCACATAGCATAAAAAGAAGCCAAGGCAGGAAGGAATTTGTACTAAAGGCAGAAAAGAAAGATGTAACTGTGGCCAGAGAAGAGAAAGAGAGAGCACACTGGATGAGATAAAAGAATGCTGATTTTGCATGGTACAGGTACCAAAACAAAACAGAGGCCTCAGAAATAATGCCACACATCTACATTCATCTGATCTTTGACAAACCTGACAAAAACAAGAAATGGGGAAAGGATTCCCTATTTAACAAATGGTATTGGGAAAACTGGCTAGCCATATGGAGAAAACTGCAACTGGACCCCTTCATTACACCTTATACAAAAATTAACTCAAGATGGATTAAAGACTTAAATGTAAGACCTAAAACCATAAAAACCCTAGAAGAAAACCAAGGCCATATCATTCAGGACATAGGCATGGGCAAAGACTTCATGACTAAAACACCAAAAGCAACTGTAACAAAAGCCAAAATAGACAAATGGGATCTAATTAAACTAAAAATTAAACTATGCACAGCCAAAGAAACTATCATCAGAGTGAACAGGCAACCTACAGAATGAGAGAAAATTTTTGCAATCTATCCATCTGACAAAGGGCTAATATCCAAAATCTACATGGAATTTAAATTAAACAAATTTACAAGAAAAAAAAACCCCATCAAAAAGTGGGCAAAGGATATGAACAGACACTTCTCAAAAGAAGACATTTATGCAGCCAACAAACATGAAAAAAAGCTCATCATCACTGGTCATTAGAGAAATGCAAATTAAAACCATGCTAGTTAGAATGGTGATCATTAAAAAGTCAGGAAACAACAAATGCTGGAGAGGATGTGGACAAATAGGAACGTTTTACACTGTTGGTGGGAGTGTAAATTAGTTCTACCATTGTGGAAGACAGTGTGGTGGTTCCTCAAGGATCTAGAACCAGAAATACCATTTGACCCAGCAATCCCATTACTGGGTATATACCCAAAGGATTATAAATCATTCTACTATAAAGACACATGGACACATATGTTTATTGCAGCACTATTCTCAATAGCAAAGACTTGGAACCAACTCAAATGCCCTTCAATGATAGACTAGATTAAGAAAATGTGGCACATATACATCATGGAATACTATGCAGCCATAAAAAAGGATGACTTCATGTCCTTTGCAAGGACATGGATGAAGCTGGAAACCATCATTCTCTGCAAACTAACACAGGAAGAGAAAACCAAACACTGCATGTTCTCACTCATAAGTGGGAGTTCAACAATGAGAACACATGGACACAGGGAGGGGAGCATCACACACTGGGGCCTGTGGGGGGTTGGGGAGCTAGGGGAGGGAAAGCATTAGGAGAAATACCTAATGCAGATGATGGATTGATGGGTGCAGCAAACCACCATGGCACGTGTATACCTATGCAACAAACCTGCACATTCTGCACATGTACCCCAGAACTTAAAGTATTTTTAAAAATGCTGATTTTTATCCTAAGAGTACTGCTCAGCCATTGAGGCAGTTTAAGTAAGGATGTGACATAATCAGATACTACTCAGCAGATCACTCTGGCTGTAGTGTGGAGAAGGCATTGGAAGATGAAGAGTGAATGTAGGAAGAATCAATAAAAGGTAAAATGGTTTTTCCCTCTTAAGACACATACGCATCTAATAGAAGAGAGAATACAGAACCATACCCAAGGAGCATAACTCTGAGCAGACAGAACCTCCCTGCTCTAGGGAGGATCACACAGCCTAGTTGCACATGGGTAAAGCCAAGGCTTCCAGGAAGTCCCCGTCATCTCCAAGGAGGAAGAGAAACAAAACTGTCTCTCCAGATGGGTGCTCAGAACTGCCCTTCACCTCTGAAGGAGAAGCCCTGAGGGAGGTTGTACTCTTGCATGTGCAGAAATGCCTATGTTTGTGTGCTTTCTGGCTCTCTCTCTGACTCTCTCTCTCTCTGTCTCTCTCTCCCTCCCTTCCTCTCTCACTGCTCTGCCCATATAACCACTCTAAAATCTTTCAACCTGACCACCTCAGAAGTCCAACCACTGTGCTACAACCAAAGAATTCTCTATCTCTTAGGACCTTCTTCCATGTTTTGTATATGAATAATATCTTATTGGGATAAAAAACACAGTAAGATGATTTCACCCCTAAGTTTGCTGTCTATAAATACTGATCATTTAAGCTCTTAAGATGGCCATGAAGTTTGCATTAAGAATCACAATCATATGTTATCATATATAAATGACTTCACTCAAATTGAGAAGAATTTATTCTGGCTTACTTCCACACTCCAAGACCTTTATGCTGCCTGCTGGCATTGGGAACACTGCTGGAATTCATTCTCGAACAGAACTTTCCCTGAACTGAAACTTTACACTAAAAAGCAGTGAAGAGAACTTGTTACCATTCATTTATTTTGGACTCAGATTCAAAGGGTGAAAGAAAGGGGGGAAGGACAATAGTTCTTTGACACCACCACTGGTAACTTAGCAAAAGGCCAAAAATGTCCTCATTAGACTTGATTGCCTGAGGCAGAAGTCAGGAAAATAATTATGCAAAGTAGAGCTTGAGCAGAAGGAGAAAGATAACGTATGTCATGAAGCACATCAAGCCATTACCAAATATTATGCATGGTCCCTGTGAATTCTAAAAATTCCCAGCTCTTCAATACTATGGAATTTTATCAACAAGCAGGATAAAATGATATATTCAGAAATTTAAGGAACTTGTCCATTTAAAGCAAGGCTTTTCTTCTTTCATTTTTGCATTTGTATGAAAAAATACTCAAATATGGAAGGAAATGAGTATTGTATTCATCAGAACTATTTAGTATTCCAAGAAATAGTAACTATCACCTAAAATGTACTATCTGAAACTTACTATTTGGACATGACTCTGTTAGTTCCTATTATTCCTCTCATTGTGACTTTGGGTCCTAAAGTACTATGGCAAACTCTGCAAGTACAAATTCAGTAGGTTGGGGCAAAATAAAATCTCTTTCTGGAAGATGTGAAGGCCTGTCTTTTCTTTATTCTCTTACTACTATACACATCTTCCTAAGAGAAGTTGACACTTTTTTCTGGACTGAGATTTATTAATAACTGCCAAATTTAAAAATGGTTTGAATAAAAGCAAATTATTGGCAGACCAACAGTTTATTAAAATTCCACAACTGTATTTCCATCTAATGTTGCATGTTATCCTTGCCCACAACCAGTCACTGCCAAAACACCATCAACGTCAGAAAACAGTAAAATGTGTTAGGTAACATTCTTTTGGACCATATTGATTTTACTTTCTCAGTTTCAATTCACAGTACACTGTAGAATTAACTATTTCAACATTAATAACTGTTAAAGATGTGCCCTAAAAAGTCATCTTGGCCTCTTAGGTGACAAAATAAAAAGCTGTGAATAGTATTGTTCAAACATTAGAGATTCTATGTGGTACAAGTTGAGTGCAGAGGAACGTCCATCATCTATCTCTATCTCTTTAGCTATACCTATACCTACCTACATACATACATACACATACATATGTGTGTGTGTGTGTGTGTGTGTGTGTGTGTGTGTATATAATTCAAGAAGCCTTTCAGGATGAGAATTTACTTACATTTCTAGTTCACCATACCTTTGGGGCACTTTCTTCCCTTATAGCTTTCTAAACTCATAATTAATTATAGATAACTTCTAATTGGTTCAAATTATTCTTAAAACCATTAGACAGAGAGACTGCTCATTGTTCTTCAACATTCAGTTCTCCCTTTTTCTCCTCAGAATTTTCGGTAAGCACAAAACTATGTCAACTAGAGACAAATTTCCCTCTGTTTCTCTTGCAAACCAAGTTTTGCCAGTGGCATGAGAGTGGACAAAACTGTGCAATTTCTAGGTCACATCAGAAAACTGCTTGCCTTCACTTCTTCTTTTCCCATACTTATTACTTAATAATATTTAATGTACATTGGCTACATTATGCAAATTGATAACATCCTGAGAATAGAAAAGTGAGTAAAAATTGTTTCCATGTTCAACTTCTTTATAAACTAAGAGAGATAAGTAAAATCACAAATAGCTAGAAACAAGGTAAAACAAGTATCGTAATAGATATGCATACAATGCCTATGGGTTCAAAAGAACAAGATAATATATCTAGCCTGAGGTATCCAAAACAATTTTTTATTTAGGAGTTAATTATTAAGAAGTGTGTTAATGAATGACTAGCATAGGAGAGGATGGCTCCTTTTTTCATGTCCCACCTATCAGAATGCAGAAAAGACAAAGGCTTCCTGTGAGTTTCAACACTGGAGCTGAACTGACAGTATTACATGAACACTATATGTCAGATAAGGTGTTAATGTTTTATATGTTGAGTTTTCTATAGCTGCTGTAAAACATTATCACACATTTAGTGACTTTAAAGGGCACAAATTTTTTTTTTTTTTTTTTTTTTTTTTTTTTTTTTTTTGAGGCGGAGTCTCGCTCTGTCACCCAGGCTGGAGTGCAGTGGCCAGATCTCAGCTCACTGCAAGCTCTGCCTCCCGGGTTTACGCCATTCTCCTGCCTCAGCCTCCTGAGTAGCTGGGACTACAGGCGCTCGCCACCGCGCCTGGCTAGTTTTTTGTATTTTTTAGTAGAGACGGGGTTTCACTGGGTTAGCCAGGATGGTCTCGATTTCCTGACCTCGTGATCCACCTGTCTCGGCCTCCCAAAGTGCTGGGATTACAGGCTTGAGCCACCGCGCCCGGCCCAAATTTTTTATCTTACAGTTCTGGAAATGAGAAGTCTAAAATGTGTTTCATGGGGTTAAACTGAAGGTATCAGAAGGGCTACATTCCTTTCTGGAACCTCTAGGGGATAATCCATTTCCTTGACCTTTCCAGCTTCTAGATGCTGCCCATATTCCTTGGCTAGTGGTCCCTTCCTCTGTCTTCAAAACTAACAGTGGCTGGTTGAGATCTTCACACATTGTGTCACTCTGATTTCTTCTGCCTCCCTTTATTACTTTAAAGAACGCTTGTGATTACATTGGGCCCACTTGACTAATCTAGGACAATATCCCTATCTCAAGGTCAGCTGATGAGAAACCTTAATTCCACCTGCAACCTTAATTCCCCCTTGCTATGTAACAGCATATTCACAGGTTATAAAGACTAGAACATGGACATCTTTCCTGGGGGGAGGGCATTATTCTGCCCACCACATATGGATAGCCTCATTTAATCTTCACAACAGATTTATAGATTTGGTACTAGCATTAACTCTACAGATAAGCAGTGAGGACATATAAATGTTAATCCATTTGACTATAATCACCAAGTCAATAAATGACAATTCAGGAATTAGAACTCAAATATTTCTTACCCCAGGGCCTAAACTCTGACAGGGTGACCAACAATCCTGGTTTGCTTGAGACTGGCCAGTATTAACACTGAATTTCACAAGCCAGGAAAACACTAGCCACAGGCAAACCATGATGGTTAGTCATTATGTCTGAACCTTTAACCCAAATCCTGGTAACAATAGTTTAACAAGATTTTATTAAGAGCCTAGTGATCATAGATCACAACTAAATTCCAGAGAGCTCTATTGTCATGGTAGACATTGCCTAACATGGCAAAGAGATGCTAGAGAAATGCCACCTCTTTCTACAAATCACTTTTTCCTGGTTTGACAAAAGTGAATTTGCTGAAAATGGTCAAGATAATTTATCCTCAGAAGCTTCATAAGCAGAACCTTGGAAGTAGATAAAAGAAAGAATTTGAAGTGGAAATGCAGTTTTGTCTTCTTGTAGTATGTCTAACAAATCAAATAATCCCAAACTGTTACCTATTATAGGTCCTTATTATAGCCCCTGCTAATTAATTACTTAGAATTCACTAAAATTAGTGTTTCAGATTGCATTTCCCTAGAAGCTGATGTTGGGTCAGGAATTGGAGTGTAAGTTGCTTCTTTAGGAGGTGATCCTGGGAGGCACTCATGTGGAGGTAGGGAAAGGAGAAAGGAAGGAAGGGAACCAAGTACAAAGTGTGAGGATGAGCAGGTTACTGACAGGGGCCAGCTGGGACCTTTGAGAGATGGTGTAGAACATGTATTGGAGTTGTTCTCTCCCCAAGAGGAGAGGAAGCTGGAATGTTCCTTCTCCAACTCCCATCTGACTTTGGCTAAGGATGGCTCCTAGAGTTGACTTTGGCTAAGGACAGCTCCTAGGGTATCAATTCCCTAGCATTCTGACCTGTCAGTAGGAAGCCTTCCGCACACATTGAAACAGTGCATGCAAAGGGATATGGACAGAGCACCAACAGCTCTGCTATACTTTGCCTATCCAAATCATATTCTGAATCTTACCACTTCTCATAGTGTCTACAGCTACAACCCTAGTTCAAGCCACTTTTCCTGGACCACTGCAGCAACTACTTCAGCAGTTTTCCTGCCTCAACTCTTCCTCCCTACCTAATCCCCACAAAACAGCGCAAATGATTTTTCCAAAGCATGAATTCAATTATGTCGAATCCACCCTACCAAAAATTCAGATTCTCGCCCTACCAAAAACTCACCCTACCCTCACCCTTCCAAAAATCCAAACAGATTCTCATTGTAACTAGAATAAAATCCAGCTTCCTTATAGCCTTTAAAGCCTCACATGATCTGACCACCTTCATCTTTCTGACCTCATTTCCAAAATAAGGATGTTCACTACTCAGCCACACTACTCTTCTTTTTTGTTAACTAAACCTGTCTCAGGGTCTTTGCTCCTTTGTTCATTCTGTTTTTAATGCAGTTCTTAGTGGATCTTTACATCAGACACCTTCTCACCACTTAGGTCTAACTTAAATATCACCTTCACACAAAAGCCTCTCCCACTACCTTAGCCCCAGTCACACTTTTAAATTACTTTCTTTAGAGCATTTCTTGGGTCCTTTGAATTATTTTTTTACATGTTTTCATATTTATTATCTTTCTCCCCACATCAAAATATAAACTCCTAATAGGCAGAGATTTAGCATGTCTTGTTCAACCCAACAGTCCACCCTTCATATCCAAGGGTTCTGCATCTGCAGATTTAACCAACCATGAATTGAAAATATTTCAAGAAAATATGTAACAGTAAAAAATAATACAAATTAAAAAAGAATACAGTATAACATTGTTTATATAGCATTTACATTGTATTAGATATGATGAATAATGTAGAGATGATTTGAAGTATAGGGGAGGATGTGTGTATGTTATACACAAATACTACATCATTTTCTATCAAGGACTTCAGCATCCATGGATTTTGGTATCTGAAGGGGTACTGGAACCAATCTCCCTCGATACCAAGGGACAACCATATATCCCCAGTACGTAGAATGCCAAGCACATTTTAGGTATTTCAGAAATATTGATTTAATGAAAAAATAGGTTTCTAAGATTGATGAGGTTGAATGAAAAGTGCTGTCTTTCATAGTGTAAATATAATTACAATATGCCTAGTTTATTATTGGTTTATGATAACCATAAAATGATGGTTTGCTAAGCAAAGGCAAAACTAATGAGATTATGGAAAAATTTTCTCAGTGGAGTCTCAATTAATGAAGTTCTACTTTCATAGAAGTGTCTATGATAATGTTATACCTATTTTTGGAATGGAAGTAAAAACGACATCTTGCAATTTTCTTTTTCCCCTTAAATAAACCTACTCAAACTATAAATTAAGACTGTTCTCTTCGAGGGTTTAGTGATGCCTTGAAAAATAACTGAAACTAACAGTGTCAAAAAATGTATCAGTCAATTTCCAGGAGATAAATTATTGCTTTCTGAAAATCTAGACAGCTCCACTTTAAATATTTAAATTAAGGCTGTTTTATTTTATTTTCTGTATTGTGGTTTCTGCCTTGTCATTGCACATGTGGGCTAGTGTAGTTGTTGGATCACATCTCATCTTACATAAAGACCTTGAAATTAAAAAATGTTTGGGAGGAAATATTTTAAATAGGAAATTTTAAATAGGAAAAAAAATCAATAGATGTAGTCAGGGTTTAATAGGATGATCACAGCAGAACATACTACTCCACAGTGAGTCTGAAAGTCCTTCAAATATAAGCCAAGCCACATTCAAGCCTTCTTTCCTCATCCACTCTCCCCTTCTCTCCCCACACCCCTCCATACCTTTGCCTAGGCTGTTCCCTGAACCTATCTCCTCCCATCCTCTCTGCTCCCACCTTTCTTCTGCCTTCAAGTCCCAGTTCAAGTGTACGTTCTCCTTCTAGGAAGCTCCTCCAACTGCCACAGCAATCAGTAGGTCTTTTTTTCTGCGTTCAGCTTGTACTTGGTAGAATATACCTAATATTCCTGTTTTCACACTGCAGTATGATTTATTTCCACATCACCCTCCACCCCACTGTGAGCAGCCTCTCAAGGGCATGAACAGTGTCTTTTACCCTTAAATCCTCATCACTTATCATACTTACTATAGGAAGTGCTCAGTAAGGAGTTGTGAGCAGTCTGCTCATTTAACCACCTTTAGGGCTTTGAGATGGTGTGTTCTGCATATATCATTTTGCTTTCCACTGGTAATTGGTAATACAGATGGGATGGGAGGAGATTGGTGGGAAGACTTGTTATTCATATCTCCTCTTTTTCCTTATGTTCTTTCTGGCTTCTGGATGGGACTAGAGACTAGATGGTGAAACTCTGGGCTGAGGTTCTCATATGCTAAACCACTGGTAATGCCACGATTCAGGTACCCACTTGCAGGACTTTCCTGACATCGTCTCACTTCCCTTTACAAATACCTCCCCTATCTACCCTTCATTCCAAGCGTTCTTGTGCCCACAAGCTTTAAGAACCCTGTTTATGGCTTTCCTATCTTCCCTGACCCTTCTGTTAAACTGCCTTGACCTCAGAATTCAATCTAAGAAAGTTGGTTTACAGATTATTTAACTTACTTACTATCAATTAACTTGTTACTATCAATACAATTCTAATTACTAAACTACTTTTAACTTGAAAACTGTTTTTTGCTAATTCCAGCACCCTGCTTCTAAGTGTTCCATATCAAATCATTTTTGGCCAGGCACAGTGGTTCACTCCTGTAATCCCAACACTTTGGGAGGCTGAGCCAAAAGGATCCCTTGAGCCCAGGAGTTCAAGACCAGCCTGGGCAGCATAACAAGACCTCATCTCTACAAAAAATTAAGAAATTAACTGGCATGGTGGCACATGCGGGTAGTCCTAGCTACTTGGGAAGCTGAGGTGGGAGGATTGCTTGGGCCCAGGAGATCGAGGCTGCAGTGAACTGTGATTATGCCACTGTATGCCTGGGTCATAGAGTGACACCCTGTCTCAAAAATAGACAATAAAATAATAAATTTTTCTAAAAATAGCCATTTATTAACTATTAGTTAGTTACTAACTAGTATATATATTTTAAAAACATACTTTAGACAAAAGAAATATTACCAGATAGATCACCAAGGTCACTTCTAGCTCTTTTTATTTCTTTTTGAGGCAAGGTCTCATTCTGTTACCCAGGCTGGAGTGCAGTGGCATGATCATAGCTAACTGCAGCCTTCATCTCCCTGGCTCAGGTGATCCTCCCAGCTCAGCCTCCAGACACCATCATGACTAACTGATTTTTTTATTGTTAGTACAGTCAAAGTCTCACTATGTTTCCTAGGCTGGTCTTGAACGCCTGAGCTCAAGCAATCCTGTTGCCTTGGTATCCGAAAGTGTTGAGATTATAGATGTGAGCTACCATGCCTGGCCTCTAGTTCATTTAAAAAGCAACCAATACTTCATAATAAGGAGGTACAACCCAGTAAATTAAGTTTTTTACTGAATTTCAGCTATTTTAAATCACTCTTCAAACAAACACTCATCTTCCAGAATTAAGAAAAACAAACCTTCATGGTGAAACCCTGTCTCTACCAAAAGTACAAAAATTAGCTGGGCGTAGTGGTGCACGCCTGTAGTCCCAATTACTCCAGAGTTTGAGGCAGAAGAATAGCTTGAACCCAGGAGGCAGAGGTTGTAGTGAGCTGAGATCATACCACTGCACTCCAGCCTGATGACAGAGCGAGATTCCGTCTCAAAAATAAATAAATAAATAAATAAATAAATAAAAAATAAAAAAAGAAAAGAACAAAAGGAAAACCTTTAATTCACCTTGAACTCAATATCACATCTGAGCAAATGTTTTTGCTTCAGCCTTTAAATACAAGCCCAGAAAGTTATTAAAGCAAATGTTTTCATTTATGTTATTTCTTCTTTGAACTCTGTAGTTAATTATATAAAGTTAAATTATCTCATCGTTGTATGAGAGGTTTTTCTTTAATGTTTACCTGAAAAATATTTTAAATCCAAAGTGTAAAAGTCATTCCTGATGTCACCACCTCTCTTTAAAATTGTAAGAAGCAATAAGGTAAAGTCCCCTTCCCATCCTCATCCCCTTGGAGATCACCACTGTTGGCAACTGGGTATACATCCTTTCTTTTTTTATTTATTTATTTATTTATTTATTTTTTTTTGAGACTGAGTCTGGCTCTGTCGCCCAGGCTGGAGTGCGGTGGCCGGATCTCAGCTCACTGCAAGCTCCGCCTCCCGGGTTCACGCCATTCTCCTGCCTCAGCCTCCCGAGTAGCTGGGACCACAGGCGCCCGCCACTTCGCCCGGCTAGTTTTTTGTATTTTTTAGTAGAGACGGGGTTTCACTGTGTTAGCCAGGATGGTCTGGATCTCCTGACCTCGTGATCCGCCCGTCTCGGCCTCCCAAAGTGCTGGGATTACAGGCTTGAGCCACCGCGCCCGGCCTATACATCCTTTCTTAACATTTCCTGCATTTATATAGCTACATGGGTGTCAGTTAATATTTATTAAAATATAATCAGCATATACTTATTGGTCTGCAATGTTCTTTTACATCTTTCTAATTGACATGGATGCTTTTCCAGGTCACTACTTTCCATCCAATGTATTCCTTTTAAAGGTTATGTAATATTCAGTTGTATAAACATGCCATAATTTATCCCACCTTTCTTCTACTTACTGACATTTCGTTTGTTTTCTTCTTATTATTATTTTTTTTGTTTGCTTCCTCAACACTCCCAGTATAATAACTGGATCCTTACTCTGCTCTCAACAATGCTGCTCCCTACAAACATTCTTCCCTCAACCCTGCATCTCCCTGAACTTGTCACCTGGTCTTTCCAAAAGAACTGGCCTCACACACTATCTATATATTCATTTATCAATCATTTTTCACCTCTGCAGTTTTTCTGTCTTGCTACTCTTCTGAAATTGCTCTCACTAAAGACATCCATGCTGTATAGCTGCTGCCCAATTCAGAAACTTTTCTTCCCAGTCTTCAACTCACTCAATTTGACTGCTTCTCTTGAACCTTAGCTTCCTGAAGTCCATTCTTCCCTTGCATACTGAAACAACATTCTTCTGGTTCTTTCCCTACCTCTAATGGCTATTTCTCAGTTTCCTCTACTTGTGCCACCTCACCTGTTTCTTTCATGTCAGTGTTCCTCAGAACTCTACTTTTGGCCTTCCTTTCTTCTTCCTCTGCATGTCTTCCTGGTGTTCTCGTCCATTCTGATGATGTCAACTACCATCTAAACACTAAAGATTTCCAAGTCTAACTGTAAACCCCACTCTTCTCCTGCTCTACAAATACCCAAATCTATCTGATCTACAAATACCCACCATCTCCCTAGAGTCACATGAAACTCTCCTTGTCTGTAGCTGAACTGTTGATCTCTCCCCTCTCACTATAATCCAATCTTCTTCCTGTATCCCAGAACTCAATCACATTTCCACCCATCCTTGTCACCCAAACTGAACAAATCAGTCTTCCTTAACTTCTTGCCTACTTTTATATCTAGTTTTTCAATTGGTTCTACAATTTATCTGAAAAATTCTGTTGTTACTTACCACATTCCTAAAGATATCCTCATCTACCCTTGCCTGCATTTTTATAATACTTCACAACTGATATCCCAGCCTTTAATCATATAACCTTCATATCATTTTCCATATGGCAATTAATATTTTCTGACACAGTCCATGCCAATCCCCTGTTTAAAAGCCTCCATTATCCTCTAATACCCATAGGATTAACAAATATTTATATATATAATTATATTTAATATATCATAAACATATAATAATGTATAATAAAAAGCCTTGAACTATCAGATTCCATTTTACCTAACCATTACCTCCAACTAATCTCCCTGTCTTTCAGCCATTTCCCTATGCTGGCTGGACTTCCACTTGTATTTGAGTCTTTGTTCAGGGTATTTTAGTCAACCTGGAATTTTCACCCACTCTCTCTTATTACAATTTTTCTTATTAGGACTCATCTCAAAATTATCACCTCTGAATTCTTACCCAGCTCTCTTACCAATTATAGGAATACAAATTTCCTATTCTGTGCAGCCAAAGCCCTTTGTCCACATCTCTCTTGCTGGGACAACACTCTCCTAGTATTATGATTATTGGTATCATCTGGTATTATAATGGTTTCATCTGATATTATTTGTTTCTGTGTCTATCTTCTCCACAACACTGTGGTACCCAATGAACAAAGTCCACGTCTTTCAGATTTTTGTATGTCATCACACAACTCTTGTGTCCTGCATATAATAAACACCAACAAATGTTTTGAATTTAGAGAGTTTGGAAAGAACAGATGAAGTGGTCTGGTCTCAGGTCTATGTCTCCAATCTTCTGTGCTACAGATGATGCTGCAGAGCACAGTGGTGGCTAGAAAATTGAGCAAACTTAGAATGGTTGCTTTGTTTACTTTTTTGCATTCATAATGAAGTTCTAGGATCAGCATTCAATCAACGATTTCACTGAGGTTGGCTGGAAAAAGTTTCTCCCTTTGGGAGAGAAGTTAGCAGTTAAGAGGATTCCTTTCTGCTTTTGGAATTAGGGAAATATTTCCAATTATGAGAGACCACAAATGGGTAGATGATATACTAAGTGGGAAGGACACAGACTGTGTCTTCTCAGGATGAGTTTTAAGGAATTATTCCCAAATAGGACTTCATGTATTTCCCGATAACAAACCTTAATTTTCAATAATTGCTCCTGAGTGTAGAACAGTACAAATTAATAAAATATTTATTCGCTAGAGCTCTTATATCCTTGAATTAATCAGCAAGTGAAATCTCTGAACCCCAAGTATAAGAATCTAGAAATACTGTTAATTTAGAAATATCAGCAGTAGCAGGATATATTATTTTTTAAATCTGCCCCACATTTAGTAAATGCCTCCCCTGAGGGCACTTATCTCCTAAAAACCATATGTCCTATTTAGATTAACACATTATAATTAAAGTTTCCATGGCTGTTTAAGCTAGCCATCTGTGTGGAATCATTCAATCAATGCAGCCAATACTGCCTAAGAATCTTCCAGGTGCTAGGCACTAATGATACAGATCCAAGAAAATGAAGTTATTAGAAAATAGGTGGCAGTAACCTTTGAGTTTCCTGGTTACTGCCAAAGATTTCAAGAAATCAGAAAAGCAACATGGCATAGTAGAAAGAGCTTTGAAGCCAATAAACTGTGTTTATATCTCTACTCCACTACTTCTTAGTCATGTAACTTTAGGCAAGTCACCTGATATCTCTGGGATTTCTTAATCTTCACAATACGGTGAATACTACCTATGTCATGGAGGGGTGAGGCAATTAATATATGAAAAGCATTTAACACCGTATCTCTTACATAGTAAATACTCAATAAATATAAGTATTTCTATTTATGATGATGAATGAATGACGGTATTTTTCAAATCAGCCTTTCACATTTTTAAAACAGATGTGCATAGAATGGCTTGCTTACAAACCAAGTGAAGTTATGATATAGTCTTAGAGCCAAAGAATTCACAAGGCAGAGTTCTCACCTAACGGATGATGTGTTATGACAACCAAAGTATTAAGTTGGATACCGTAATATGAACTTTTCATATTGAATTAATTTGTATGTGGAAAGTAGTAAATGACCTTGATGAAATTTTGTTTTAAAACAAGAGACCTGGTTTTCTTTATTTTTTAATTTTTATTTTTTATCATGAAGGTCTAGTTGTTCTGAAAAGGTTCTTTGACCCTAGGACTATATTTCCATTTAAAAAAGAAATTTCTAGTATTTTTGTAAGATGATACATGAGCTCTGGAGTTTTAAATGAATGGCAACTAACAAAATGTTTAAAGAGTTTTAGCTGCAGATCTAAATATCACACTACCTAAAAAATACACAGAAATATTTCCTTTGTATGAAATTGCTTAATCTTAGGATACTGAGATGCTTTTACATATAACAGTCATGTTTATTACATGGCTTGACTGTCAATTTTTGGTATAGTAACAAATCACTATGATTCATAGTGACTTTTGAAAATCTATGCAAGCATTTTCATTGTTTCATGTACATTATTTTAAAATTTTCTTTTAAATTATTATACCTTGCTATTTTACCTTGCTAAAAATACAGTAGGGATTTGTCCCACCAAGCACACATTTTATTGACTATTTACATAACTAATTTAATTACACATATTTTCAACTAACACTTCCTGAATTTGACCCATTTAACTTTATTCCTCTCTCTCTCAGATGCTTTTGTAACTTATTTTAAATATGTAAGTTTTATAGTGAAGGAACATAATATTTGGATTAGCCTTTTTATGTTATGTGAGCTAGTGGATAAGTACTTCTACTTATTTACTCCCAATTATAAACACACAAAATTTTTGCTCAAAAAATGCTGCTAGCATGAATTTCAAAAGGCATTTTTTTCCCTTCAGACTCTTATAAAGAGTGTGCCTGCTACCTCTGTGGTATGGCATTTTAGTTCCAGCAACTACACCTTTTTCCACCACTTGAAGATACTTTATGTCTAGAATAATGTTGTCCAACAAACTTTTTGCCATGATGAAATGTTGCATGAGATCCAGTATAGCAGTTACTAGCCAGACGCTGCTAATAAGTACTTGAAATGTAATTAGTGTGACTGATAAACTGAATTTTTTATGTTTACTTAATTTTAATTAATTTAAATCAAAATAGACATATATGGCTAGTGGCTATAGTATTGGACAGAACTGAATTTTTTACTTTACTTAATTTTAATTAATTTAAATCAAAATAGACATATATGGCTAGTGGCTATAGTATTGGACAGAACTGAATTTTTTACTTTACTTAATTTTAATTAATTTAAATCAGACATATATGGCTAGTGGCTATAGTATTGGACAGTACAGGTCTTGAATGCATGTTGAAATAGCTGGAGCAGTGGACAAATGTGGTTACTATGTCCTCACACCCCACTTCTTTCTCAAGCTATTCAATGCTCACCCATAGCAGAATATAAGTCAAGGCTCATTTCTACCACTGACCACTCTAATCCACAGGGATTATATTCTTCTCTGAAATTCTACATAGTTAGCTGTGTACAGGAAATTGAAAATTTAGTGCCAGATTATACCTTGCACAATAGTCTAACTTTAATATGCCTAAGTTTTAGCATAATATAAATAATACTACCATCTTCTGTTCATTGAAAGCTAATAGTACTAAACACTTTATACACATCTTATTTCATTGTCATAATAGGCTTGTGAAGTATGTATTATAATCTCCATTTTTACCTATGAGGAAATTGTGGCTCAGAAAGATGAAGTGACTAGCTCCAGTCAAACAGCTAGTGAGCAGGAGAGCTGGAACTTGAAATCAGATTCATGACTGGGTAGCGACCTTGTAGGCAGGCTCCTGTGAGATACGTAAACACAATTTGAGTATTGGAGCCATCATAAAAAAACTAAACCTGTCTGAGAAAAATACATTGTAACAATTACAACTTAGTGGGAATAAAAGTTTGTGATTCAATTTAAATAAAAAAGTATTTAATTTACAGTGAAAGATCATTCCATAGTTCTTCCATCACAGACTAGATACATCACTTTCTTAAAGACCAGTTGCTCCCTCTAGTGAGCATCAATAGGAATGACATGCCTAGCATGTATTTAAAAGTGACAACCTCAGCAGGAGCGGTACCATCCTTAAGGATCTCTTGGAAGTTTGTAGATGCGAATTTTAGTAATCACAAAAAATGAGAGTTTCTACTTTTATTAGGTGGGGTCATGGATGCTAGATATCATACTATCCAAGGGAAGTCTCCCTCAACAAAAAATGTCCTCCTTCCCAGAGGGAAAACCTATTTATATTTATCTGAGCCTGGAATTTAACATCATTTTACATATAACCACTAAATATGTTTACACTGATTTAATGTGCAATAAGCTTTCCAGGAAGGAAATTATGGTATTTCATCTAATTTGAGACATCAATTGTGAAACATAGTATTATTTAAGTATCACCAAGAAAGGAAGACAAGGAGAAAAACACTGCCAATTAAACTGTGACATGATGCATTCTTATACATAATTATTTTATGTTTTTAAAAAGAACTCTTTTAGGCTTAGTTAGAAATAAAATATCATACTTGGAAATATATGGAAGGAAAAAGAAAAGCAAAATAAACTGTTAAGGTATTCTTAAAACTTCTTCATATTCAGAAAATTTACTGAAAGTTTGGCTCAGAGTTGTCAAATTCCACATTTTTTTCCAAACAATACTATCCTCTCTGCTATCAAGTGTTTTAATGATGCAATATTTCCTAAAACAGTGCTCAACTCTTCTGTCTAGAAGAGTTTTCATTCAAGCCACAAATTACGTAAGTTTTGATGTGGATACTCTTTTGAGTCTTCCAAGGAGATTAATGGAAAGTTTTAAGACAACAAACAGCACATATTCTTTCTTCAGATGGTCTTTAGTTTGTCCAGAAATGAAATTGGTAACAATAACTGGGTTCACACATGCTCAGGCAGTGATGATGGCAATGATGTAATGACTGACACATGGCTGACTGTGCTTGTAAGACACATCCTGATTTAAGAAATGTGAAATGTATTTCCTATAATGGAAGAAATACATTAACATGTACCAAGGGGAGCTTTTCCCTTTTCTTTTACAGAACTTAACAGAGATTAGGTCACCATTTCAGAAAACCTCATCACCAAGGTATTTGAATCACAAGTAGAACATACCCATACTCCATCCATGGTGATTATATCAATGAGTATAACTTTCTAATGACTTTGCTATTTCTTACAGTGTAGGCAATGTTAATGTCCTTACATATCAAAATAGGCACTATTATAAATTGCTTTTATTTCTCTTTTATGATGTCATTATATTGATGTTTTTCTATTTACATGTGTAGGTGGGTTATATTATCTATAAATTTCATTTCAGGAAAGTAAAGACTCTTTTAGAAGATATCTGTTACAAAAAGATGGCATTCAGTGTGATAGAGTTAAGAAAATACTGAATTTGGGGATCATCAATAACTGCCTCTCCTCTGAAAATAAAGAAAATATTGGGTACTTTCCTTACAAATATTATATTAATATGCTTGTGGATAGGGGAAAGAGGGAAGAGAGAAGAAAATTGTGTATCAATGTAACATCAAGGATCGTTACTCATTTTAAGAAAGTGAGTTCACCTCCCATTCACAATTGCTTCAAAGAGAATAAAATACCTAGGAATCCAACTTACAAAGGATGTGAAGGACCTCTTCAAGGAGAACTCCAAACCACTGCTCAACGAAATAAAAGAGGACACAAACAAATGGAAGAACATTCCATGCTCATGGATAGGAAGAATCAATATTGTGAAAATGGCCATACTGCCCAAGGTAATTTATAGATTCAATGCCATCCCCATCAAGGTACCAATGACTTTCTTCACAGAATTGGAAAAAACTACTCTAAAGTTCATATGGAACCAAAAAAGAGCCCGCATTGCCAAGGCAATCCTAAGCCAAAAGAACAAAGCTCCAGGCATCACGCTACCTGACTTCAAACTATACTACAAGGCTACAGTAACCAAAACAGCATGGTACTGGTACCAAAACAGAGATATACACCAATGGAACAGAACAGGGCCCTCAGAAATAATACCAATCATCTTCAACCATCTGATCTTTGACAAACGTGACAAAAACAAGAAATGGGGAAAGGATACCCTATTTAATAAATGGTGCTGGGAAAACTGGCTAGCCATATGTAGAAAGCTGAAACTAGATCCCTTCCTTACAACTTATACAAAAATTAATTCAAGATGGATTAAAGACTTAAATGTTAGACCTAAAACTATAAAAACCCTAGAAGAAAACCTAGGCAGTACCATTCAGGACATAGGCATGGGCAAAGACTTCATGACTAAAACACCAAAAGCAATGGCCACAAAAGCCAAAATTGACAAATGGGATCTAATTAAACTAAAGAGCTTCTGCACAGCAAAATAAACCACCATCAGAGTGAACAGGCAACCTATGGAATGGGAGAAAATTTTTACAATCTACCCATCTGACAATGGGCTAATATTCAGAATCTACAAAGAACTTAAACAAATTTACAAGAAAAAATCAAACAACCCCATCAAAAAGTGGGTGAGGGATATGAACAGACACTTCTCAAAAGAAGACATTTATGCAGCCAACAGACACATGAGAAAATGCTCATCATCACTGGCCATCAGATAAATGCTAATCAAAACCACAATGAGATACCATCTCACACCAGTTAGAATGGCGATCATTAAAAAGTCAGGAAACAACAGGTGCTGGAGAGGATGTGGAGAAATAGAAACACTTTTACGCTGTTGGTGGGACTGTAAACAAGTTCACCTATTGTGGAAGACAGTGTGGCGATTCCTCAAGGATCTAGAGCTAGAAGGACCATTTGACCCAGACATCCCATTACTGGGTATATACCCAAAGGATTATAAATCATGTTGCTATAAAGACACATGCACACGTGTGTTTATTGCAGCACTATTCACAATAGCAAAGACTTGGAACCAATCCAAATGTCCATCAATGATAGACTGGATTAAGAAAATGTGGCACTTATACATCATGGAATACTATGCAGTCATAAAGAAGGATGAGTTCATGTCCTTTGTAGGGACATGGATGAAGCTGGAAACTATCATTCTCAGCAAACTATCACAAGGACAGAAAACCAAACGCCGCATATTCTCACTCATAGGTGGGAATTGAACAATAAGAACACTTGGACACAGGACGGGCAACATCACACACCAGGGCCTGTGGTGGGGTCGGAGGGAGGGGTAGGGATAGAATTAGGAGATACACTTAATGTAAATGACAAGTAAACGAGTTAACAGGTGCAGCACACCAACATGACACATGTATACATATGTAACAAACCTGCACATTGAGCACATGTACTCTAGAACTTAAATTATAATAATAATTTTTTAAAAAGTGAGTTCACGCTTATTCAGAGAGTACAGGCTTTTGAGACAAACTTTCTGGGTTCGAATCATGGATCTATTACTTTCTGTATCATTTTGGCCAAGTGACAGTCTCTCTTTGCCTCGGTTTCCTATTGAGTAAAATGAAGGTCATAAATGCATTACCTCATGGTGTTCTTATGACAACTAAAAGATGTGACATACTGGATGTTGTTTATAAAAGTGGCTGGTACATCAGGAGCAGTAAATAAGTGAAAGCTATCATTAATTATAATGGTAAAACCTACCTTTCTGCAAAACAAAAATGTCTGAACTTCTGCTAAACTCCTTGCTACCCAAGAAATCATTCCCAAAGAATCTATGATTCCTTGATATTATGGAGAAAAACCTCAGGGCTTTTTGCAGATGTTTTCCCGTAGAACCGTATTAGAAAAGATTCAACTATCTTTGGGGGTGTGAAGTTTTTTTGTCAATTGCCACAGAAATGCTGTGTCATGGGCCAATTTATCCTATATTTCAAAGTGCAAAAAGGTGATATATGAAGCATAGTCAAAATATATTTCCTCTGCAAATAAAATATAATGCTGGTACAGATACACTGTTAGTTTTTGTAAGATAATTTAAAGTTTATTTTATTCAAATCAACAAATATTGTTAAGAATCTACGCAAATCTATCCGGGCGCGGTGGCTCATGCCTGTAATCCCAGCACTTTGGGAGGCTGAGGCAGGCGGATCACCTGAGGTCAGAAATTCGAGACCAGCCTGACCAACATGGTGAAACCCCGTCTCTACTAAAAATACAAAAATTAGCCATGCGTGGTGGCCAGGGTCTGTAGTGCCAGCTACATGGGAAGCTGAGGCAGGAGCATTGCTTGAAACTGGGAGGTGGAGGTTGCAGTGAGGCAAGATCACGCCACTGCACTCCAGCCTGGGCGACAGAGCGAGACTCCATCTCAAAAAAAAAAAAAAAGAATTTACCCAAATCTGAGCCCCATGCTATGATGAGTAAAGGCAAAAGAAGCTGCAACTGTGCTCTCATCCCATGAGATGATGCTGGAATGCTGGGATGATGAGACTGACACATGTGAATCAACTAGTCACTAAGAGGAAAAGCATAATTAAGTGCTAAATTGCATGTGCAGCTCATAAAAGAGTTGCAGGAATTCAGGTGAGGAAGATTAAGCAGCCATAGGGTACTTAGGAAAGAGGCACCCAGGAGAAGGGAGAATTTACCAGTTACTGTATGTATGACTTCTTAGTTAGCCTCTCAGTGTTACTGTTTCCTCTTTTATGAAATTTGACAATTTAATGCACGTAAAATGCCTAGCACATTCTAAAGTAAGACAGGTTTTTGGTAAGCCTTAGAGCATGTGTAATATCTACCTAGAAAGAGAATTCTCAGATAGCAGGATAACCTGTGTCATGTAAAAGAAACAGATACCCTTTTTGAGCCTTTTAGATACAAAAAGGTAAACAAAAAATCCACAAGTAATAGTCCTACTATAATAAGTACAATATTCTGTGTTGAATAGCAACCACAGCTTTGCCTGTATGGCAGAATAACTCCCTGAGCACGTGAGCCTTGGTGCATGTTGACATTCCTAGAGAGTTCCTCCTTCCAAGCAAAGATTCTTTCTTTTTTTTTTTTTTTTTGTTTGAGACGGAGTCTCACTCTGTTGCCCAGGCTAGAGTGCAGTGGCCTCATCTCAGCTCACTGCAAGCTCCGCTTCCCAGGTTTACGCCATTCTCCTGCCTCAGCCTCCCGAGTAGCTGGGACTACAGACGCCCACCACCTCGCCCGGCTAGTTTTTTGTATTTTTTAGTAGAGACAGGGTTTCACCGTGTTAGCCAGGATGGTCTCGATCTCCTGACCTCGTGATCCGCCCGTCTCGGCCTCCCAAAGTGCTGAGATTACAGGCTTGAGCCACCGCGCCCGGCCTCAAAGATTCTTTCTTTAAAAAAAAATAGGACATAAAGTATGCATATTTGCTTTTCCCTCTAAAATCGTTGCCCTTTACTGACCCTTCTCCTGAGCACTTGTCCAAAAGCAATCGTAACCTGAGCTTTCTCTTACCTACAAGGAATAGTTTTAATCATAATCACTTCTCTAATGTGGTTTTCTTCTAGTATATAGAGAACATGAATATATTACTTCTAATTTTATCTCACGTTCTCTGTATATTCAAATATTCCTTATCACAGCTTTACAAATGTTCTGACAAGAAGAGAAGGAAGAGTTCCTTTAAAAAGTCTCAATGCTATTTGGGGGAAATTACATTCAGCAGAGTCCTGATTATACTTACATGATCCTAATTAGAGTTTTCCTAGCATTATTGGTAAGAGTGTTAATTACACTAATTACATAATGGCTTCTTTGACAAAGTCATATACATTCTAGGATTGGTCCAAGCCTGACACTCTTTTCTGCTTAAAAATCTAGAAGGCTTATTGGAATAATAAAAGTTTCCACTTTAGGCCGAATGAAATTATACCAGTTCAATATAGAAGATGATTTCATGGCAATTAGAAACAGGCTTTGTGAAAAGTTCCATTATTGCTTTTTATTTATACCAAAAGTAATTCCAGACATGCATAACAGGCTCCATCACTTGTAGAGCAGAAAGCATTCTATATTTCTGTAGACAGAAAAGAAGTAAGGCCTGAAATGATTACCTTCACTTTTCCAGAAAGGAGAGAAGAATTGGAAATACAGTATTGGTAGTCCAAGGTTTTGATATGTAAACTCACCTAAATATACCGGTCTTTTCAGAGTTTGTTTGTCACACAGTGGGACCACAGAAACTTAAATTATTTGTAAAATAAAATTGTTTTCTCTGTGTTTTTCCTGTCCTTTTAGAGCCTTTGAAGCATATATAGAAATTTATTCTCCTGAGTAAGAATCTGTTACTATATACAGTAGAGCAGCCCTTTGTTTTGCCAGTGGCAGATAGGAAGGAGAGCAGGTGACAATATGCCGCTTACTTCTCTTCTGCAAGCAGCAAGTTGTAAGCAAGAGAAACTGTTTTCTGCTCATTTGCTCCTTTATTTAACATTTTAATAATCTATGGGATACTGTGCAAGGTAGTGTGCTAGGCACTCGATAAACAGAGGGAAACAAAACCATGATCTTGTCCTCTTGCAGTTTACAGTCTCCTCAGATATCGTTTGTGGTATGTTTAGGCTTTAATTTTGCCTCTGTGTATTGCCTAGGTGTATTTCTGGTCTTGATATTGAAAGACAGATTCAAGCTGTAATACATCACAGCTGTTGGGCAGAAACTCATAGGAAGCGATGAGCAAGGTAGAAGGGGCAAATTAGAAACAATTTGAGGCACCCATAGATGCAACCAAACCTTAATCCAAAGTGTATTCATTTAATATTGCTTCTGTAACAAATTATCACAAATTTAATAGCTTAAAATACACAAATTTATTATCTTATAGTGCTGGAGGTTAGAGGTAATAACCTCAAGGTGTTGGCATTCCTTTGGAGGCTCTAGGATAGAATCTATTTCCTTACCTTTCAAGCTTCTAGAGGCTGCCTTTATTCCTACGATCCTGGCTCCTTCCTCCATCTTCAAAGCCTGCAACATAGCGATTTCCCTTTCCTCCCTCCCCCTCCTATTCTCCACCATTCTTTCCCTCTCTCTGTGCTTTCCTCCTCTCATCTTCTCTGACCCTCCTGCCTCCTTCTTATAAGAAATGTAATTCCATAGGGCCCATCTGTATAATCCAGAATCATCTTCTCATCTCCAAACCTTTAACTTAATCATATCTGCAAAGTCCCTTTAGCCACATAACTAAGACTGGTACATCTCTGAGGGCCATCAGCTTACTACCACACGAAGCAAATTAAGTAGAAAATAAGGTTTGCCTCTTTTACGCCTTGAGTCAACCAGCTGCATGTTGCCCTTTGCAAGTTTGTTTTCTACCTCAAGGCCATCTTTGTTGTCCATTTTAAGTAGCCTTTCCTCACAAAATGGTGGTATGTGGCTCCCCCTACTGATATTTCTCTGAGGCCTTGTAACTCTCTAAGATAGCACCAGTTTAACTCACAAGTCAGAAAACTGGAACGCTTCAACCAGAGACATTAACATTCCCCTCTAATGAACTCTTAGCTGATTGCTAAAGACAAATGCTTCATTAGAGCCAAACATTCCTATCTTACATAACTAAATATGATAACAAATTAAGTTCATGGGGCTGGAAATAGTTATTATTTCCTCTCTCTTGCAGTGAGGAGGCATGAAACAACATTTAGCAAACTGATCCTGGCTTAATTCCTACAGATATTATGCAGCACAAACTCTTATTTGATGCAGATCATACATAAAAAATTAGTAATGAATAATAAGCATCGCTTTAGTGGTAAGGAAGCTGAGTAGCTTTTTTTACCCCAGTAATCGTAGAGGCTAGACTTGACATTTTTATGTCACTTTTACTAAGAAGGGGGAAACATTAGTTACTCCACGTAACTAGGAGCAAAATACTTCTTTTTAAGATTAATAGCCTCAAAAAAGTGAAGACCAGAAAAACATTTGTTTTCAGACACTGGAGAGCAGGCACTGTTAGGGCTGTGATTTTACAACCGCTCCTACTTGCTGGGGGCAGTCTCCAGATGCATCTCAAGGTGGGTCGTCAGTGCTTTCAGACTCAGCACAATCTACATTTATTTACGTAGTTAAAATTACTGTTGCTATGGGTAAATTCACAGAAGTAAAGCCCAGAGAATCCAGTTGGCTGGCAGGGAGCGGCGGAACCAATCCCGGGCTCAGCAAGTTCTCGCGATACCGTGAGATCTGCATCCCTGACGACACCGCCGCGGAGAGGTTAGTGAGACTGGCGGGTGGGCGGTGCGAGCGGCGGTTAGCTCCGAGCTCGGCTTCTCTGAGGAAAACAGGCGTTCACCTGCGGTTGGTCCGACTGTTACCAACATGAGCGGCGTGGATGGGGTCGAGAGGACCCCTCCCCTCCAAACCCACAGCATCATTATTTCTGACCACGTCCCGAGCGACCCGGACGCACACCAGTGCCTGAAGCTCCGCGACCAAAGCGAGGCGACACAGGTGATGGCGGAGCCGGGTGAGGGAGGCTCGGAGACCATCGCGCTCCCGCCTCCACAGCCTTCCGAGGAGGGGGGCGTACCTCAGGATCCCGCGGGCCGTGGCAGTACTCCCCAGATCCGAGTTATTGGGGGTCGCGGTCATGTGGCGATCAAAGCCGGGCAGGAAGAGGGCCAGCCTCCCGCTGAGGGCCTGGCAGCCGCTTCTGTGGTGGTGGTGGCAGTGGACCGCAGCTTGAAAAAGGGCGTTCAGGGTGGAGAGAAGGCCCTAGAAATCTGTGGCGCCGAGAGATCCGCGTCTGAGCTGCCGGCGGGGGCGGGGGCCGAGAACGACACCGAGGAGGTGAAGACAGGAAAGTGCGCCACTGTCTCAGCAGCCGTGGCTGAGGGGGAGAGCGCTGAGGTGGTGGTGAAGGAAGGCCTGGCGGAGAAGGAGGTAGTGGAGGAGCAGATGGAGGTAGAGGAGCAGCTGCCGGAAGGTGAAGAAATAGAAGTGGCGGAGGAAGATAGAGTGGAGGAAGAGGCGAGGGAGGAGGAAGGGCCCTGGCCTCTGCATGAGGCTCTCCGCATGGACCCTCTGGAGGCCATCCAGCTGGAACTGGACACTGTGAATGCTCAGGCCGACAGGGCCTTCCAACAGCTGGAGCACAAGTTTGGGCGGATGCGTCGACACTACCTGGAGCGGAGGAACTACATCATTCAGAATATCCCGGGCTTCTGGATGACGGCTTTTCGAAACCATCCCCAGTTGTCCGCCATGATTAGGGGCCAAGATGCAGAGATGTTAAGGTACATAACCAATTTAGAGGTGAAGGAACTCAGACACCCTAGAACCGGCTGCAAGTTCAAGTTCTTCTTTAGAAGAAACCCCTACTTCAGAAACAAGCTGATTGTCAAGGAATATGAGGTAAGATCCTCCGGCCGAGTGGTGTCTCTTTCTACTCCAATTATATGGCGCAGGGGGCATGAACCCCAGTCCTTCATTCGCAGAAACCAAGACCTCATCTGCAGCTTCTTCACCTGGTTTTCAGACCACAGCCTTCCAGAGTCCGACAAAATTGCTGAGATTATTAAAGAGGATCTGTGGCCAAATCCACTGCAATACTACCTGTTGCGTGAAGGAGTCCGTAGAGCCAGACGTCGCCCACTAAGGGAGCCAGTAGAGATCCCGAGGCCCTTTGGGTTCCAGTCTGGTTAACATTTGCCCTTGGGAATACTCCTGCACAAGGTCTCCTACCACCTTCTGCTGGACTTGTGCTTGGGCATCAGCAATGGGTATGTCTTCTACTGTGTTTTGTTTTTGCTGACTTTTCTGCACCCTCTTTCCTTTGGATATTCAGTTCTCTCAACCTCAAGATTGAGACGGTGGTGGGTATGCGTCTCCACTTCCATATGACCTTCATGCTGTTCTGGAATATCACATGCTACGAGGTCATCCTTCACGCTACTTGTAAGCCAAGCAAATGATACTGTAGGTTGTACTGCCTTTATCTGCACTGCTTGGACGCTGTTTATTCCCAGGGCCTCTGAACTGGTTGCTATCACCTGGATTTCTACCTTTGGGAGCCTATTCCACCTACTCAGCTCTGCATCGTGAAGTAAGGGCACATGCCCTGTGGACAGTTACTGGACGTTAATGAACTCAGGAGAAAAGCAGTGAGCCGCTTGTTCTGTGTGATTTATGCTACTTTATTGCTCTTCCTTCACCTCTAGTCACTTTCTATTGCTACCTGCCCTGCATTGGCCCCTGCCAAGGTCCCTCTCTCCCTCTTTTCCTCTGCCTTTTTTTTTTTTTTTTGAGACGGAGTCTTGCTCTGTCGCCCAGGTTGAAGTACGGTGGTGCGATCTCGGCTCACTGCAACCTCCACTTCCCGGGTTCAAGCGAGTCTCCTGCCTCAGCCTCCCGAGTAGCTGGGACTACGAGTGCGCACTGCCATGCTGGGCTAATTTTTGTATTTTTAGTAGAGATGGGGGTTTCACCATGCTGACCACGCTGGTCTCGAACCCCTGACCTCGTGATCTGCCCGCCTCAGCCTCCCACTCCTCTCTCTTAAGTATTAGCTCAGAAATATTTGTGAAAGCAAGCTTTTAATTTCATTTTGGTTCTGTCATTTTCAGAGACAAACAAGTTGTCCTGTAAAATAGAGTGCTAAAGCTCTTATGCCCCCACCCCTTTCTTTCTTCCCAACTTCCTACTTCCTAGCCCTTTTATCAGCTCCTAGAATATTTAAAGGGAGACACGTCTAGATGGGATGAAGGGTGAGATCTAGTTTATAATGGGTGGAGGAACTAAAGAGATTTGATGGGTGCCCTAAGCAGGGGAAGCTGAACAAAAGGCTAGAGGCATGGGCCAGGTAAAAATTGGGCCTAGAATGAAGACTGTGCTGACGTTAAGAGCCTTCGAGGTAGGAGTACTTACTCCTCAATGGTGATGAATGGAGAAATTCTTTTCAGGATTGCTAAAGGAGAATTGAAGGGGTTAAAGTGTTAAATATGTTGCCTAGACAAGGGTTCTTTAAAGAAACACAACGCAAGTTTGAATGCTTGCTTGCTTGTTTTGTGACCTGATTTATGTGGAAGATTGTTATTTCATTAGGATTTAGTAAAATCTTATTTTTTTTCTGTTTCTAAACTTATTGTGAAAATTGAGCTGTGCAGACATTCTTTTGATTTCAATTGGGAACATTTGGAAGAACAATAGTCTTTACTTTCCTGTACAATATAGAGACATATGAATATTCATAACAGTTTTCAACTTGTTCTTGTTTCTGTTAAACTATATTCCTAGAAACATAGTTTGAACAACTTGGTCTTTGTTAGGCTTGTCAAATTGCCTTCATGGAAAAATAATCTACAAAAGTGTGGTTTAATTGATTGTCTTACATGATAATTTTCTCTGGTAACAACTTAGTAAGTGATGTGTCTTTTTTCCTAAATTGCTTAAATACTGTGAAATTGCTCTGACAAATTGGAAGTGTACCATTGGCATATTTGTCTTCCTTTTTATGCATGATGGTAAAATAAAAGCATGTTGTTCTGCTAGATTTCTTATTTTTCACCTTACCCATAAATGTTATGCTTGAATGAAATTGTTCATGTTAATTAAAAAGTATGGAATCATTAAAGTCCTATAATCCATTAAAGACCTTAATGGATTAAAATCATTAAAGTCCTTAAATTCATGTTAATTAAAAATTATGGAATCATTAAAGTCCTTAAAGGGACACAATAGACCTTATCCCAAAGAGAAGAAAACAGGGCATGGTACGTTTGGTACCTTCCAAGGTAGTTTGCTTTAAAATGTTAGCAGTTGCAACTGCTTACTCAGTCACTTTTTTCCATACAGCTTATGCAGCACCACCTCCCCTTCAGTTGCTCAAATCCTCCATTTCTATCTCCGTAAATTATATTCTCAGGTTATTCAGGCTCTTCTTTTTATTAACTTGTATGAAGGGAGTACCTATCATATGTGATGTATTCCTCATTTTCATACTTTCTCATCTGTGAAAACTTCCGTTTTTTTCCTTCAGACTTGCTCACCACTCTCTTCTATCAGATCCTTCAAGGCCTGCCCTTGGTAATTCCTCGCCTTTTAGTCTTTATATTCCCTGTAGAGGAGATAAATGTTTCTTTATGCACTTAGTGTACTTTGCAGGGACCTCTGTTCCAGAAAATAACACATAATTATTCATTACAGTGAATTCCACAAATAGAGAAAAAGAGTAAGAAGATAAAGTCCATTTCCTTCATTGGGGAACTGGGCAAGGACTGATAAAGAATCGACAGAGTGATACAGTAAAATAAAATACAGAGATTATATTTTTATGTTTTTCACATGTTTACTCTTTTCCTCTCTTAGCAGTTTGGAAACTTTGTGAAAGTGGAGATGCAGTGTATTTTACATGGTTCATTGCATCTAGCATAATGTTTTTTCTTTTTGAGATGGAGTCTCACTCTTGCCCAGGCTGGAGTGCAGTGGCAGGATCTGGGCTCACTGCAACTTCCGCCTCCCTAGTTAAAGCAGTTCTCCAGCTTCAGCCTCCTGAGTAGCTGGGACGACAGGCGCGTGCCACCATGCCTTGCTAATTTTTTGTATTTTTAGTAGAGATGGGGTTTCACCATGTTAGCCAGGATGGTCTCCATCTCCTGACCTCGTGATCCGCCCGCCTCAGGCTCCCAAAGTGCTGGGATTACAGGCGTGAGCCACCACGCCTGGCCCATCTAGTATAATGTTTTGCACACAGTTGTCAGCAGATAAATATTGAATGACAAAATAACTCAGATGGGGAAAAAGAACAAAATAACCTAGTGCTCAGAAAGACTTAGTGAGCAAATGGAAAAATGTCAAAAAGATATGCAAAGGCATTCCTAAATAACAATATTTCCCCTTTTAGTCATTAGAAAAGGTCCAAACACTTTTGACATTTAATCTTTCACTTGCATTTTAACAGAGCACTACTTAATTTTGGGTTGCCTTTTATACACTTGGTACATTTTAAGTTGATTATACTGGAGATAGAAGGGGATTAGACTCTAGATGTGTGTTGTCCAATACCGTACCTTTAGCCACCAGTGGCTATTGAGCACTTGAAATGTGATTAGTCTGAATTGAGATCTATAAATAGAAAATTCACACTGGATTTTGAAGACTTAGTATGGAAAGAAAAATGTTAAAATATCTCAATTTTTTCATATTGATTGCATGTTGAAATATTTTTGACATTGTGTTAAAATATATTGAAAAATTATCCTCATTTTGCCATTGTTTAATGTGGCTACTAGTAAATCTAAAATTACATAGGACAGCATGACTCTTGACTTCCTGAGGAATAACTGAAAGCATATAAAATATCTAAAAATTAAACATGTTAATACTTTCTCCTCCTGAAACTTCTTGTGACTAAGATAAGGGTTATCTTGCTAAAAGTCAAGGCCAATGGGTAAAAAGAAGATGAGTAAAGTTTCTTTAATGAACTGTTCTTGAGTACTTCAGATGCATTGAATATTTTGCAAAATGTACTGTGCAACACTTTCTTGATATAGGTAGGGTAGATTTGGATGCCAAATCGACACAGTTATATTGGTTTAATTTTTAGTAACATTTAAGACTCATATATTCATATTTTCTAAAGTAAAATGCTCTTTTTTTTTAATTTTTTATTTTTTGAGACGGAGTTTTGCTCTTGTTGCCCAGGCTGGAGTGCAATGGCATGATCTCGGCACAAGGCGACCTTTCGGCTCACTGCAACCTCCACCTCCTGGGTTCAAGGGATTATCCTGCCTCAGCCTCCCCAGTAACTGGGATTATAGGCATGCACCACCATGCCCGGCTAATTTTGTGTTTTTAGTAGAGATGGGGTTTCTCCATGTTAGTCAGGCTGGTCTCAAACTCCCGACCTCAGGTGATGCGCCTGCCTTGGCCTCCCAAAGTGCTGGGATTACAGGTGTGAGCCACCGTACCCGACCAAATGCTCTATTTTTAGTTTACAAATGTACATGATGTTCAGAAAATATTTTCAGTTGTATTTTAACAGTTGGCTAGCAACAGAAAAGTAAAATATCTGAGTCTAGCTCTGCATTAAGTCAGTTCAATTAATGCGTACTACTTGAAGAAGCATACTTTTTGAAAATTAGAGGTCTGTAATTGTAATCTTGCAGTAGTTGTTTATTGAATACTAGCATAAGTAAGGATTCAATGGGATAATAAAGGTTGTCTTTGCCCTTGAGGAACTCAGACTCATTGAGGGGGGTACCATTCCTTGAATGTTTCCTCTTTTTCTCCAGCAAATATACACATTCAAAACATCAACAAGCAAACTCAGAGAGGACCAGCCTGGCTGAGAGGAGTTCACCATCCCCCTCAGGACTGACTTCCTTTCCTTCAACATTATTATATAATTAAAATCCTAGACTATATAGAAGTGACAGGTATGCTCTCTCTGCATTTATTATTATGGGAGGTGTTTTACTTGGAAGCAGTACTTCCTCCATGTTAAGTGCTTTAAGCTCTGAAGGGCCATCTTAATCCATTCCCTCTGACCTCAGAGGTTGTCAAGACCTATAGAAGAGTTTCTATCAAGCCACATTAGGAAAAATGTGGATGTCTACTTTTTGGTTTCACTTTTTTTAGGATTTGTATTTAAGGTAATTTCTTTGAGAACAGGTAAAAGGGAACGGTTTAATTAAAAAGGAAAGGGTTATTCAGCTAAGCTACTAATTTTTGTGAATACCTACATGTCTTATATATGACCTGATGGGCAGAGAAGGCATACTAGCTGTAAATTAGGATTAAATCCCGGTTTTATAATTACCACGTATGGCGTTTGCCAAAATAAACTACTCTGAGTCTTGGTTTCCTTATCCATAATGTAGGCTTAATAAAACTTGCAGTATAAGCTAATGTTTTAGGATGCATTTGGAGACTGCATTATAAGGTTACAGAGAGGATAACAACAGAAACATCTGAGAGCTGACTTTGTGCCTGACACTGTGCTAAGAGATTTCAAGTATTAATATAATAAAGAGGTTAGACAAACAGCAAGCATCATGTCTAGCATATAATATGCAATCAATTAAAATTTCCATTTATCTTCCTCTCAGTTTTAATTTCTCATTTAATTTACTTTCAGACAAATAGTCATGTAGCTTCATGGTTCTCAAACCTGGCTGATCATTTTATATATAGCTTTGAACTTCCAAAAAATACTGATGCCCAGACTGTACTCCAAACCAATTAAATTACAGACTCGGGTGCAGCTGAGTTTGAGAATCATGGATTACCTTTTTTTGAACTCCTTAAGTTAGGGAATACATACTGCCTTCCTAGTTTTGTCAAATTGACTCAAATTTGCCAACTTATAAGCATCCAGCTATTGCAAAGAGCCTGGTATATCGTGGAGTTTCAGGATATCTATTTCATAGTTTTCCCCCTGTGGTCTTGCAGAATGGAATTAACCTGAATTCAGCAAAAGAGCTCTTTAAAACTCCTAACAGCAGGTGTCATCTTTGAAATTCCCTTGTCAGAAAAAGAAATGATTTCTTAGTGATATGCTTGACTTCTGTTGATCACTATTTGCTCTTTTAAAGTGTCCAAAGATGTTTTAATAGATAATTGGTATTTGTTGTTTTCTTTATTAAAGTATAATCTACATGTAGCACAAGAATGGCCATAGCAGTTTTATTCATAACAGCCCCAAACTAGCAACAGCCCAAATGTTCACCAACAAGCAAGTGAATGGACAAATTATGGTATGTTCATACAATGGAACACCACTCGACAATAAAGAGGAACAACCTATTGATCATCAACATGGATGAATCCCAGAGACATGTTAAGTGAAAGATGTCAAAGGAGTGTATATTATATGATTCCATGCATATGCAGTTTACTAGCATAGAAAACTTTTCTATGGTGATAGAAATCCCAGGAATGGTAGCCTCAAGGTTGAGGGGAGTAACGGTAAATTTTGAGCACATTTGCAGGGGTAATAGTGCTCTATATCTTGAGTTGGGTGATAACACAGATGTATCCACTTTTCAAAACTTGACCAATTATACATTTTAAGATTTATGTATTTTAGTGTAAGTAAATTATACCTCAATAAATAGATTTTAAAATATTGTTGAGAGTTTAAAAAATGGAACTTCATTTGCCCATCTCCAGTCTTTTGGCTTCTCTTCCTCTGTGGTAAAAATTGCTGACTCTACTTGCAAGATCTTATTTGTAAGTTCTTACTGTTGCATGATTTTATTTATAATTCTAATAATGAAATTACTTTTTAAAAACTTATTTCTCTTTCAATTCCAGGCCAAAATTGATCTTTCTCAAGATTCTCTTAGTTTACAAACTGAGGTCTGTCATCCTCTGGTCATTGAAGTGAAGTCTGCTAAGGACATGTCCTGTAAACAGGATTGACATTCCCTGGGGCCCTCTCAAGAATCTCTCTGAGCTTCCCTTTCCATTTATGACCATTTAGATGCTTACAAGATGCTTTTCTCTGACTTCTTCAGCTCCAACTGCTCCTTTCCATTACCCTAAAGCTGTGGATCACAAAGTGTTCTCCAGACCAGCAGTATATGCACCACCTGGATCTTATTAGAAATGCAGGTTTTGGAACCCCACCCATGACCTACTGAAACAGAACTCTGAAGGTGAGGCCTAGAAACCAGGTTTTAACCAATGTGCCAAGTGATTCTAATGCTTGCTGTCAATCATTTGGGAACCATTGCCCTAAACTCAGTTGCTGCTTCTGCTTCATCTCCTGTTGATTCAATTTCCTGAATTGTTTCCATTATAAAAACAAAGCAAAACAAGACATTTACCTATATTATTAATCACAAATAAGTTCCCTACCCTGTGGGGTCACAATTTGGGCTTTGGATATCTAATTCTGCATCAAGTACTTATCTCTGTCTTCATGATCTCAACAAATTATTAGATATATCAGTAACTTCCATATATGCTCTCATTTTGTAGTTTCAGTGTCACTATTTCCATTTAATGGATAGGGAAATAGGGGCTCAGGAAAGAGAAGTGTATTATCCAAGACAAAAGTAACATGGGCTGCATTCAATTAGGGCTTCTAATTTCCAGCTAAGACACCTTGCACCATAATAAAGCAGCCTGTAACTAAATTTGCCATAAAAATATATCTAAAATCTTAATTAAGTTTGAATAGCTTGGTCTTAGTTGAAAGTTATTTCTAATTCATTCACAAGTAGCTTTTAAAAGGGATATGTTTATGTTAAACAATAGAAGGTCTCCAAATGCTATCAGATAACTGTATCCTGTCTTTAAAAATGTAATTTTTGATATCTACTGCCTGAATTAAATTGCTTTGTTGTACTTTCCCTCAGAGAAATAGAATGGACCAAAGCAGTTCAAATATTTTAATATTTCTCTGGAGTTTGGCTGCTGCGATGTAAACAACTATTGATATCACAAATAAATAATGTATATTTATTGAGGTTTAGTCAATAGAGCGATTACTTATAAGAGGCATGTAGTACTTAATTATCATCCTCTTTACCAAACTCCAACTTAACTTCGGACAATACAATTAAGAGTTGTGTTCAGATGACTTTAAAAACAGGTGCATGGTACAACATGTTCTTGTTGTTAACCATTTTATTTAATGGCCAAACTTCTTTTGGGTCAGTTTTGATAACTCCTCTCCAATTTCATCAACAATGAGGGAAATGTAATTTCAAGGCAAGCATTGAGCACTAAATATATTAGGCAAGAGTGGGCTTGTTTATTTAAGGCCTTACAGCTCCCAGAAATAGAATGTTTACAAGGTGTAATCACCTTATATTTCAGGACCCTGTTTTTCCAGAATTGTTTTCTTTTCCCAGAAAATTTTTACTCTCTATTTATTTGTATTTAGCTGTTCTTTACTAAAGTATAGCTCTATCATAGCAGAAGATTGTGCCTTCTTCATCTCTGTATGTTACATTTCTTAGCATGGTAGATGTTCAATTGGAATGTGATTTCAGAGAGTGCCTGTGTTCCAGTCTTGATCCAATATTGATGAACTTAATGTGTTAATCTATTATAAGCAAAGATTTTCAGGTCAAACTTGGTTTGAAATACAGACTGTTCCTCACAGAAAATACAACTTTGAACAACCAGGTCTGCTTAAAGTCAGCTATTAAAAGTATATATTTGATGCAGCTAGTTTTTTCTTAAGATATTTTATAAAGTCTTTAAAGTGATATGTGGAAGAATGTAGTAAAGCACTTTAGTTAGAGCAAAAAGGATTGTTTTCCCTATTAGCCCAAAATACCATATGCCTAGAATCATTAGGAATTAATTGCAACATAGTGGACAAACATTATTACTATGTGCCAGTGTTTCATGACTTCCTCAGATTATTCAAATGGTATCCTACTTGGTCCAATTCAACTCTTCTTTTCTTCCACAAACCTTTCACTTATTTTACATGGATGACTTTTGTTTCTGAACTGAACTTTTATACAATTACAGTTTCATAATAGAATTTGACATTGATTTTATACTGCCTACAATATTGTTTATTTAATTCTTAGTATAAAAATAATAAAAATGAGCAAGTCAGCTTCTATTTATTGAAAGCATACTGTGAAAAACACTTCATAGATATCTCATTTCACCTTCAAAATTCTGTAAGTTGTTTTATTATATTCATTTTGTATAGGAGTAAATTGTGGCTTAGAGAGGTGAAGTGACTTGCCCAAATTAAACAGCTAGTAAGTAACAGAACTGGGACTTGAAGTCAGATCTGTTTGATTTCAAAGGGTGCATCTTTAACCAGCATACAAAGGTATGGGGTCATTCAGGTCAGGGCCTTTGTCTCTGGTTTCTCTTAAGACTGGTGAAAGCAGGAGCATATGAGTTTTTTTTTTTTCTTTTTTTTTCAAAGTATTATCACAGGCAGTGATCAAAACTAGATAATTAGCCTGAGTAAATGTTAATTTTGTAACAGTGATAGCCTAAATAGAGATTGTGATTCCACTGTAATAATACACAGAGTACCAAATGTATGTTGAGAAACTATGCCACAGTCATTTTATTGAAATATGATCTATTTTTGCCAAGCTGATCTATATTAGCTTAAACTTGAACTTTGAAGGCAGACAAAACAGAATCATATTATCATCCTAAAGACTACTTCCTCCCTCTAGTGACCAGGAATGGGAATATCATAGCTACAGGCATTTAGAAAACTTGATTCTCAATGTATATGCATACCTCCCTCTAGGGGGTATTTGGGAAATTTCCAGGAGTAATTTTGGTTATTACGATGAATAGGGCTGCGGCTGGTATTCATTAAGGGCGTTAGGGATGCTAGACATCGTGAATGTGAGGGATAGTACCCTATATAAAATAATTTTCCAGCTCAAAACATTCATGTAGATGAAAAATTCATTATTTTTTAAGTCTAGAATATAGCAGTTCAGTCATGTTTCACTTAACAATGAGGATACATTCTGAGAAATGTGTCGTTAGGCAATTTCGTCATTGTGTGAATATTATACAGTATACTTACACAAACCTAAATGCTATAGGCTACGACACATGTAGGCTCTATGGTATAGCCTATTGCTCCTAGGCTACAAGCCTGTGCAGCATATTACTGTACTGAATTCTATAAGCAATAGGAACACAATGGCAAGTATTTGTGTAACTAAACATATCTAAACATAGAAAAACTACTGTAAAAAGATAGCATAAAAGATTTTAAAATGGTATACCTGTATAGGACACTTACCATGAATGGAGCCTGCAGGACTAGAAGTTGATCTGGGTGAGTGAGTGAGTGAATGGTAAGCGCATGTGAAGGTCCAGGACATTACTGTACACTACTTGATACGGTTTGGCTGTATATCCCCACCCAAATCTCATCTCAAATTGTAATCCTCATGTGTCAGAGGGGCCTGGTGGGAGGTGACTGAATCATGGGGGCAGACTTCCCCCTTACAGTTCTTTTGATAGTGAGTTCTCATGAGATCTGGGGGTTTAAAAGTGTGTGGCTTGCTCGCTCTCTCTCCTTCTGTCTCTCATGCTTTGTTATGGTAAGATGTGCCTTACTTCCCCTTCACCTTCTGTCTTGATTGTAACTTTCCTGAGGGCTCCCCAGGCATGCGGAACTGTCAGTCAATTAAACCTGTTTTCTTTATAAATTACCCAGTCTCAGGTAGTTCTTTATAGCAGTGTGAAAATGGACTAATATGCTACTGTATATTTTATAAGCATCGTACACTTTGGGACACTAAATTTATAAAAAAAATTTTTTCTCCAATAATAAATTAACCTTAGCTTACTGTAAATTTTTACTTTATAATGTTTTAACTTTTTAAAACTTTGACTCTTTTATAATACCACTTAGCTTAGAACACAAATATTGTACAGCTGTACAAAAATATTTATATCTTTATAAGCTTTTTCTAATTTTTCTTTTAACTTTTTAAACTTTTTTGTTTAAAATGAAGACAAAAACACACACATTAGCCTAGGCACACCCAGGCTCAGGATTATCAATGTCACTGTCTTCTACCTCAACATCTTGTCCCAATAGAAGGTCTTCAGAGGCAATAACACACAGAGTTTTCATCTTCTGTGATAAAAATGCCTTATTCTGGAATACCACCTGAAGGATGTGCCTGAGGCTATTTTATAGTTAAGTTTTCTTTTTAATAAGTAGAAAAAATATACTTTACAATAACATATAGTAAATACATAAGCCAGTAACATAGTTGTTTATGTTTTATCAAGTATTATGTACTGTACCTAATTGTATGTGCTATACTTTTATATGATTAGCAGTGTAGTAGGTTTGTTTATAACGGCATTACCACCAATGCATGAGTAATGAGTTATACTATGACGTTATGAGGGCTACAACATTACTCAGGCTATGATGACACTAAGCAACAGGAAATTTTCAGCTCCATCATAATTTCACTGTTGGATATGTGATCCGTCATTTGCTGAAATATCATTATGTGGCACATGAATATTTCACATATGAAAACAAAAAATTTGCACTTTTTAGATATGTGTTGTATTTTTACAAGTGATTTATTTCATCTGCTCTCAAAGTATTGAATGTAAGATAAGCCATTAGTAAACACTAAGAAAGAGAAAGAAAAAGAAAGAAAAGAACTTTCAGTTAAACTATGACACAAAGCTTTCTAATTCTTAGGATTTTTATTGCATACATATTGAAAGACCTTTTGATTTTAAAAATGTAGTTTTAAAAATATATATATCACTCAGAGGTATATACACAAAGTAAACTATCAGTGAAATAAACTAGTTTCACTATAAACTAGTTTCACTATTCTAGTTATTTTCCCATTTATAATAGTAATCAATTTCTATTCAAAATTCTTGAATAATTTTGATGATGACAATATATCTTAGTAGAATGTTCTAGTACTAATAACAGTATGCTTCTGGGATTTTTTCCCCCTAAGCCTCCAGTACTCATTCTGCAAGTTTTGGTGCTGGCACTTTCTTGATCTTACCAGAAGATATCAACATAATATTTTCAGGGAACAAATAAGACTGATTTTCCTTCCTCGAATGGCTCTTAAAGAGTTTACTGATTGATTTTCCTTCCTCGAATGGCTCTTAAAGAGTTTACTGATTGAAACGTCAAGAGGTTGCAGTTGTCCAATCATGTCGGCAAGACTAATAGCCAAGTTCACACCTCCTGGATGACTAGTATGCCATGACTGCTGTTCTGCTGGTAGCAGTTGTAAGACACCATTGATTATATCATGGATAGTCATTTCAGAGACGTTAAAATGTGGAAGAACAAACTGGGTTAAAAAGGGAGAAAGCTGGGAACCCTGCATGGGGCTACTGCATACTGCATACCTGACTCCCACTGGCTCCAGGGGAATGGGTAAGTTGAACTGGCAAGGAGCAACCTACTCTCACGCAGCCTCTGGAACCCTGGCAGAAGGGAACCCCTTGACCACCATGGACACTCAAGTTGGCAGAGAGAGCTATTTAGAGAAGGGTTAGGGGCAGGAGCAAGTCGGCTGATGCAGAACCCAGAGGGTTTCATGTGGGAGCATCTGTAGCAGAGTACAACCAGGGATGGCTATCCCCTTTAGGTTCGACTTGCTCCCATAGGAGATGTTAACCCTAGAGGAACTGTCAGATCTGAACTCTGCAGAGTGGTCTTGCCTGTCAGACAGGGCAGGTCTGACCTGAGCACCCCTTGATTTGCTGGCTTCTCCTGGGGCCCCAGCCTGGCTACTCCTGCTTGCAGGGTGGTCTCGGGTTCCCTGGGGGCCCATACCATACTTTCTGTGCTGGCGGACCATGCTTAACCAGCAGAGAGCTCCAGTGGGGTGGCCACTACAGCCATGTGCCAGCCTGCATGCTGTCTCCTCATACTGCAGCTTCCCCTGGGCTCACAGCAACTCCCCACATTGCTTTGCTAGCACGTCTGTATGGGCAGATTTTGCTTTCATTGCCCCCCAGGCATGTGGGAGTGCTGTTTACTCCCCTCCCCCTGATGACTGCCATTGTAGACAGAGCCTTGGTGGGCACAGAGTCATAACAAAAAATCTCCTTAACCACAGCAAAATCAAATTATAAATCAAGACAAATAAATTCACTCAAAACCATACAATTACATGGAAATTGAATAACTGCTCCTGAATGACTTTTGAGTAAATAATGAAATTAAGGCAGAAATCAAGAAGTTCTTTGAAACTAATCAGAATAAAGATACAACATACCAGAATCTCTGGGACACAGCTAAGGCAATGTTAAGAAGGAAATTTATAGCACTAAATTCCCACATCAAAAAGTTAGAAAGGTTTTAAGTTAAAAACCTAATTATCACAAGTAAAAGAAATAGAGAACCAGGAGCAAACAAATCATAAGCATGCAAAAGACAAGAAATAACCAAAATCAGGGCTGAACTGAAAGAGATTTAGACACAAAAAGACATTTCAAAGATCAACAAATCCAGGAGCTGGTTTTCTGAGAACATTAATAAAACAGACCATTAGCTAGACTAATAGAGACAAAAAGAAGATTCAAATAAACACAATCAGAAGTGACAAGGAGGATATTACCACTGACCCTACAGAAATACAAACAACCATCAGAGAATATTATGAACACCTCTATGCTCATAAAGTGAAAATCTAGAAGAAATGGATAAATTCCTGGATACATACAACCTCCTAAGACTTAACTAGGAAGAAACTGAATCTAAGAACAGACCAATAGTGAGTTCTGAAATTTAATCAGTAATAAAAAGCCTACCAACCAAAAAAACACAAAAAACAAAAAAACCCAGAACCAGAGAGATTTACAGCTGAATTCTACCAGATGTACAAAGAAGAACTAGTATCATTCCTACTGAAACTATTCAAAAAAAAAAAAAGAAAAGGAGGGAATCCTCCCTAATTTATTCTATGAGGTCAACATCATCCTGATACCAAAACCTGGCAAAGATACAACAAAAAAAGAAAATTTCAGGTCAATATCTTTGCTGAACATCAATGCAAAAGTTCTCCACAAACTACTAGCAAACCAAATCCAGGAGCACATCAAAAAGCTTATCTACCATGATCAAAACGGCTTTATCCTTGGGATGTAAGGTTGGTTTAACAAACACAAATCAATGATGTGATTCATCACATAAACAGAACTGAAGACAAAAACCATATGATTATATCAATAGATGCAGAAAAGGCCTTCAATAAAATTCAACACTCCTTTCATGTTAAAAACTCTCAATAAAGTAAGTATTGAAGGAACATACCTCAAAATAACAAGAGCTATCTATGACAAACCCACAGCCAACATCATAATGAATAGGCAAAAGCTGGACACATTCTTCTGGAAAAGCAGCACAACACAAGGATGCTCACTCTCTCCACTCCTATTCAACACAGCATTGGAAGTCCTGGCCAGGGCAATCAGGCAAGAGAAAGAAATAAAGTGCATCCAAATAGGAAGAGAGGAAGTCAAATGATCCTGCTTTGCGGACTACATGATCCTGTATCTAGAAAACCCCATAGTCTCAGCCCAAAAGCTCCTTAAGCTGATAATGTCAGCAAAGTCTCAGGATACAAAATCAATGTGTAAATATCACTAGCATTCCTACACACCAAAAACAGTCAAGTTGAGGGCCAAATCAGGAGGGAAATCCCATTCACAATAGCCACAAAATAAATAAATACATAAATAAAGTACCTCGGGAGGCTGAGGCAGGAGAATGGCGTGAACCCGGGAGGCAGAGCTTGCAGTGAGCCGATGTTGCGCCACTGCACTCCAGCCTGGGCAACAGAGCGAGACTCCATCTCTAAATAAATAAATAAATAAGCATCTAGGAATACACCTAACCACGGAGGTTCAAGTTCTCTACAAGGAGAATGACAAAACACTGCTCAAAGAAATCAGAGATGAAACAAAGGAAAAACATTACACACTCATGAGTAGGAAGAATCAATATTGTTATAATGGCCCTACTGCCCAAAGCAGTTTATAGATTCAATGCTATTCCTATTAAACTACCATTGACATTCTTCACAGAACTAGAAGAAACTATTTTAAAACTCAAATGGAAGTCAAAAGAGCCCAAATACACAAGGAAATCCTAAACAAAAAGAACAAATATCAAGGTATCACACTACCCAACTTCAAACAATAATACAGGGCTACAGTAACCAAAACAGCATGGGACTGATACAAACACAGACACGTAGACCAATGGAACATAATACAGAACTCAGAAATAAGACTGCATACCTACAGGTATCTGATCTTCAACAAACCTGACAAAAACAAACAATGACGAAAGGATTCCCTATTCAATAGATGGTACTGGGATAACTGGCTAATCATATGCAAAAGATTGAAACTGGACCCCTTCCTTATACTATATACAAAAATTAAATCACGATGAATTAAAGACTTAAATGTAAAACCCAAAACTATAAAAACCCTGGAAGACAACCTAGGCAATACCATTCTGGACATAGGAATGGACAAAGATTTCATGACAGAGACACCAAAAACAATTGCAACAAAAGCAAAAATTGACAAATGGTATCTAATTAAATGAAAGAGCTTCTGCCCAGCAAAGAAAACCATCAACAGAGTGAAAAGACAATCTACAGAATGGGAGAAAATGTTTTCAAACTATGCATGTGACAAAAGTCTAATATCCAGCATCTATAAAGAACTTAAATTCACAAGAAAAAACAACTCTATTAAAAAGTGGGCAAAGGACATGGACAGACACTTCTTAAAAAGACATACATGCAGCCAATATTCATATAAAAAAAAACTCAACATCACTGATTATTAGAGAAATGCAAAGCAAAACCACAATGAGATACTATCTCATACCAGTCAGAATGGCTATTATTAAAAAGTAAAAAAATAACAGATGCTGGCGAGGTTGTGGAAAAAAAGTAATGCTTATACACTGTTGGTGAGAGTACAAATTAGTTCATTTATTGTGGAAGATAGTGTGGTGATTCTTCAGAGACCTCAAAACAGATATATTGTTTGGCCAAGCAATCCCATTAATAGGTATTTACTCAAAGGAATATAAATCGTTATATCATAAAGACACATGCATGTCTATATTCACTGCAGTGTTATTCACATAGCAAAGCCATGGAATCAACCTAAATGACCATCAATGATAGGCTAAAGAAAATGTGGTACATATACACCATAGTACTATGCAGCCATACAAAAGAATGAGATCATGTCCTTTGCAGGAACATGGATGGAGCTGTAGACCATTATCCTTAGCAAACTAAAGCAGGAACAGGAAACCAAGTATCACAAATTCTCTTACAGGTGGGGGCTAAATGATGAGAACACATGGATGAACAACACACACTGGGGTTTATCTAGGGGTGGAAGGTTGGGAGAGGGAGAAGATAATGAAAAATAACTCATAGGTACTAGGTTTAATATCTGGGTGATGAAATAATCTGTACAATAAACCCCAATGACATCTTTACCTATATATCCTGCACATATGCCCATGAACTTAAAAGTTAAATAAAAAGAAATGTGGGGAAAAAAGGTGTGTCTTATAACCAAAGAGATATAAATGTGAATTGGGGAAATTCTGTCCTTTTCCTCCAGAACTTTATCATAAAGCTGCTCAAAATTTCAGAAAATCTATCTCAGAAAAGCATTGCTGCTTATGTCTTTAGTACCTTACACCTATATCAAGTTGCATCAGTAGTTTCATACACTAGTGAGTCTACAGGTATAACCATCTAATTTATCATGCCATAAAGTGTTGGCATGTCAAAGCATTTATATTTTAAAATAGATATTTTAAAAATTACGTTCCTTTTATTTTTCCTTTAAATTACAGCTAAGTTATTATAATGACTTTAAAAAATGTGCATGTTGATATACAATATGAATTTCAAGAAAGGAAAACATGTTATAAAAATAAATGTCATATCTGGCCAGGCCCGGTGGCTCACAGCTATAATTCCAGCTCTTTGGGAGGCCAAGGCGGATCACCTGAGGTTGGGAGTTCGAGGCCAGCCTGGCCGATATGGTTGAAATCCTGTCTCTACTAAAAAAAAAAAAAAAAAAATTATCCGGGCATGGTGGCAGGCGCCTGTAATCCTAGCTACTTGGGAGACTGAGGTGGGAGAATCGCTTGAAACCAGGAGGTGGATGTTGCAGTGAGCCAAGATCTTGCCCTTGCACTCCAGCCTGGCCACGACAGAGTAAGACTCCATCTAAAAATAAAATCAAATAAAAATAAAAGTAAAAAATAAATGTTATATCTGATGAGTTGAGAACTATTAAGGTATTGAAACAGAGAATCATGAATTCTTGTTTCTCTTTAGTAACTGGGCACTTCCTCAACAATTGTCACTAATTTTATGGATGGGGGCAGGCTATAGACTGAATGTCTTTGTCCTCCTCAAATTAATATATTGAAACCTAATCCCCAATGTGAGAGTATTTGGAGATAGGGTCCTCTGGGAGGCAATCAGTGCCCTATAAAAGAGACCTCTGGTTAGAGCCCTATGAGATTAGTGCCATTATAAAAGAAACCCCAGAGAGATCCCTCACTCCTTTTTCCATGTGAGGACACAGCAAAACAAAACAAAACAAAACACAAAAACCAACAAACTATAGTCTAAGAACCAGGATGCAGGCCCTCACCAGACACCAAATCTGCTGGTGCCTTGATCTTGGAATTCCCAGCCTTCAGAACTGTGAGAAGTAAATTACTGTTTACAAGTCACCCACTCTATGGTATTTTGTTACAGCAGCCTGAATGGACTAAGACAGGTAAAGGAAAAGAAGATAAAGAAGAAAGTTCAACATTAAATTGGGATGGTCATGCAGTCTTATTTCTAAGAAGGTGGTTTTTCATGTTATAGGTTGTGTAAGGTTGCAGAATAGTACGGTGAATGAGTGCACAGGCTCTCTAGTCAGATTACCTCGTTCAAATTGTGGCTCCACTACTTGCTGTGTAATCTTCGATAAACCACTTTATTTCTCATTGCCTCAATTCCTTCTGAGGCATAGTGAAGTGGAGGTCATAATATCACCTCACAGGGTCCTGGTAAAAATTAAATGAGATACACATTTAAGCGCATAAAAGTATATGGTATATAGAAAACACTAAATAAATGTAAGCTATAATAAACCAGAAACTATATCATTCTGAAAAAGAAACTGCTGGCCAAAGATGTAACAATAGGGGATATTTCACAAATTTTCCAATCTTTACTGTATACTTTAGTAAAGTCATTCCTGTTAGACTGTATTAATTTATGTTTGAACTTCCAGTAAATCTTTCCTCCTTGCAAATAAAAACTACCTCATGGATTTTCATGGCATTTTCTATCGTTATTTTTCCATAGAATCATAAGTCACTGATGTAGTTTTTTCTGTGTAGTAAGGTTTACTGCCAATTTCCAGTAGAATAGACTTTGCTGTGTACAAAATATATATTATTCTAATATGCAAAAAATGTAAAATATAACTCATAGCTACTATTATATATCCACACACCTCAAAATGAAACACAAGGATAGTCACACTATTCATATTGGTAAAATCTTTCAAAATTTTTATTTAAATTTAAATTTTCACTTAAATATCAAGATTCATTAAAACATTCTATGAGACAGTAACTGGGCTATACTATCGTAGATGCTACAGAAGCTGCTATGCAGTCATCATTATCTAGCTGGGATAAAATTGACCTTAATGAAACAACCAATAAAGTTAAAAAGTAGAGGATAAATAACTACGGTCATTTGCTGTATAACATTTTGGTCAAAGATGAACTGCATATACAAGTGTGGGACCATAAAATTATAATACTCTATTTTTACTGTATCGTTCTTATGTTTAGATACAAAAATACTTACCATTATGTTACAAGTGCCTACAGTATTCAGTTCAGCAACATGCTGTTCAGGTTTGTAGCCTAGGAGCAATATGATACACTATTTAGCTTAGATGTGTAGTAGGCTATTGCAGTTAGGTTTGATAGATGTACTATATGATGTTCCCATAATTACAAAATCCCTGTCATTAAGTGAAACATAACTGTACTAAGTTGGATGGTAAAAGTCATAAGGGCTCTACAGAAATCAGAAGACTGTCAAAATGGCAAGTAATCAAGGAAGGAGGTAAAGTAATTAAAGTGGGAGGAGGCAGTTTGCCAATTAATATATATGTGACCACGGGCATGTTAACTTCTCTGTGCTCACTGGGTCTTTGTTTATAAAATCTAATGTATTTAAACTGCCTAGTACAATCTACATGAACTGAGTGTTAAAGAATGGCCAGGTGGTTATGAGTGAAAAATGATTCAGGTAACAGAGCTAATAAAAGCTAGAGATGGGAATGCTTTGAGTAGTAGAGATATAAATCTTTAAAAAATTTTGGCACACATAGAAAGAAAAACAAGTTCACATGTAATTTTATATTTTTCTATAAATTTATATAATAGCAAACTTCTTTTTTCCTCCTGCATGGAAAAGTAACTTTCATTCAGTATTCCCTGCTTCTCTTCAACTTGGCTCAGGTTATAATGGAAAAGAGTTACTCTTTCAACAGTGCAAAGATTCTTTGGAAAAGAAACAGAGCAGTGTCAATAATTCAAAGTCACAAAGTCAATTATAACACACTGTTTACTTGTTTACAAAGATGATACCTCAACAGATTGACTTCACCACACAAATAAAAAAAGAGCGTTTATTAAGACAAAGAGGAAAGAGGGAGAGGAAAATAATTGCTCTCTGTTGTGTGAATCTTGTTTGCTACTTCTTATGGGATAACTGATTAGCTGGCAGGCAGTAAAGAGGTCATTCTGGACACATTGTCCTTGGTAGGCTGACTAGGCATACTAAAAACCCTGCAAGGCAGGCTGTTTCTCTGTATTATCTGCCAGTGACCTTCCATCAGTACTTTATCTTAGTTGAACCAGAGCTACACTCCTTCCCTCGCTAGAAGTCTTAGTATATATGCTGCATTCCTCTAAATCCTTTTTTTCTAAACCTGTACTTCTGAGTCTGTATTTGAAAGTGATCATAATCTGGGGTGCTCAAAATGGAGTTTCTTTTACAAAGAGTTATAATCATAACCGTTTATTTGAATATAAATGTAAGACATTAAACATAAATATGCAAAATTTACATTTCCCTTTGGTCTTGCATTTTTCCAAGGATTAACACCATTATTCTCACTCCAACAAACTAACATATTGTACTGGTAATCACTATCAAATGAATTGTAAGGGCTAACTGACTTGAACAGACAATAACTAACCTTACTTTTAAAGTAAATATTTTAAGAGACAATAGCATAGATGCCCCCGCACATAGCTGATTATTGCTCCTGTGCTGCAGTGAATTACCACATGAACACATTTTGGCAAAGATTTGTTAGCTTCACGTCTACAGGCATTATGAAGCAGGAAACACTTTTAGATTAAGATTGTAACCTGAGGAAAAGAACATATGCATCAGTTTAGAAATTAAAATCCCCTGAGATATTTCTTTCAGTACCGCTTAAAAGCCTCAATTTGTGCTCCTGTGCCAGTCACCTCTACGTAAGGAAAAACATTTTGCTACTCTTTATTAGTTAAAAGAGAAGAGGAAATATTGTCCACTTGCTTTGTAGATGTTGGCCAAATTATATAAACTTTAAAATCTGTAAGACAAATTGAAATATTCCTTTATTATGTCTTGTTAGGAGGAGAGAAGTTTGCCTTTCAGCTGCTCCTTAATTTTAAAAATAACACTAAACATAGTAACACTTCTCTTTAAAAATCAAACTCTGCTCATCTAAATTCTTTGGTAATAGCCAAGAATCCATACCTTAAAGAAGGAAAACCTGTGAGTTTGTGAATCCACTTTCCTACTCACGAGAAGCCCTATGAACTGACTTGAATAGACAGTAACTAACCTTATTTTAAGAAACAATAGCTTAGGTGCCTTAGAAATTCATTCAGAGGCTTATAAATCCACATTAACACAGTTCTCACATGTTTGAGTCTGGTCTACATCCATTTACGTAAGTAAAACTCCCTTTCCAGATTGATGAAATTCTTTTTGTGACAAGAAGACAAAGGAATACGACGGATTGATAAGCGTAGTCACCGGCGCAGAGTTCTCGCGCGATGTTAGGACGCTACCGCTCTGACATCACCGGTTGCCATGGTAGCACCGCGGCGAGTAAAAGAGGGGTGGCGCTAGACGTTTCGGGCAGAGTGCGGCCGCTGCGGAGGACAAGGAACTCTCCCTCTACCGCCAGTCTGACTTCTACCAAAATGAGCGGCCTGGATGGGGGCAACAAGCTCCCTCTCGCCCAAACCGGCGACCTGGCTGCTCCCGACCATGCCTCAGGAGATCCGGACCTAGACCAGTGCCAAGTGCTCCATGAAGAAAGCGAGGCGACACAGGTGATGGCGAACACAGGTGGGGGCAGCCTGGAGACCGCTGCGGAGGGAGGTGCATCCCGGGATCCTGTTGACTGCGGCCCCGCGCTCCGCGTCCCAGTTGCCGGGAGTCGCGGCTGTGTGGCGACCAAAGCCGGGCAGGAGGATGCTCCACCTTCTTCGAAAGGTCTGGAAGCAGCCTCTGCCTCCGAGGCTGCTGATAACAGCCAGAAAAATGGCTGTCAGCTTGGAGAGCCCCGTGGCCCTGCTGGGCAGAAGGCTCTAGAAGCCTGTGGCGCAGGGGGGTTGGGGTCTCAGATGATAGCCGGGAAGAAGGCCAAGGAAGTGACGACTAAAAAGTGCGCCATGTCAGCAGCGGTGGAAAAGGAGGGAGAAGCAGGGGCGGTGATGGAGGAAAAGAAGGTAGTGCAGAAGGAAAAAAAGGTGGCAGGAGGGGTGAAAGAGGAGACACGGCCCAGGGCCCCGAAGATCAATAACTGCATGGACTCGCTGGAGGCCATCGATCAAGAGTTGTCAAACGTAAATGCCCAGGCTGACAGGGCCTTCCTTCAGCTTGAGCGCAAGTTTGGCCGCATGCGAAGGCTCCACATGCAGCGCAGAAGTTTCATTATCCAAAATATCCCAGGTTTCTGGGTCACTGCCTTTCGAAACCACCCCCAGCTGTCACCTATGATCAGTGGCCAAGATGAAGACATGCTGAGGTACATGATCAATTTGGAGGTGGAGGAGCTTAAACACCCCAGAGCAGGCTGCAAATTCAAGTTCATCTTTCAGGGCAACCCCTACTTCCGAAATGAGGGGCTCGTCAAGGAATATGAGCGCAGATCCTCTGGGCGAGTGGTGTCTCTTTCCACTCCAATCCGCTGGCACCGAGGCCAAGATCCCCAGGCTCATATCCACAGAAACCGGGAAGGGAACACTATCCCTAGTTTCTTCAACTGGTTTTCAGACCACAGCCTTCTAGAATTCGACAGAATTGCAGAGATTATCAAAGGAGAACTGTGGCCCAATCCCCTACAATACTACCTGATGGGGGAAGGGCCCCGTAGAGGAATTCGAGGCCCACCGAGGCAGCCAGTAGAGAGCGCCAGATCCTTCAGGTTCCAGTCTGGCTAATCTCTGTCCTGTGAGAAGCTTCTGCACAAGTTTCCTTACCACCTCCTCTCGGACCTATGCTCGGCCAACAGCATGCAGGCTTCTGTCTGCTTTCTCTTCATACTGCGGATTATCTTTTCCTTTGGTTCTTCTGAATCTTCAGTAATCAGTTGCAAGATTATTGGCTTACCTGCCCATGCCATTTTTCCTCTGGACCTTCATGCCTTTCTGCATTGTGTTAACATGTTTCAAGTGCATGGCCTTCTACGGCTTCTATGCCAAACATGATACTATAGATGTACTGTACCATACTGCCTTTCTTTGCATGGCTTGGACCCTGTCTGTGACCGTGGTCTTCTCCCAGTTTAGGTGGTTCTGTACCACAAAGAATCTTGATACATCTTCACAAATAACTGACTGGGCTTCATACTTTATGCTGGCTGTGTACCTGATACCCATGTACTTATGGTAAGCTCTTTAGGTATTACCACTGCAAGACAAAACTGATATCTTAACCCAGCCGTCAACCCAAATTGGACATTCCAGACTACCACCAACTGGATCCCAGCTGCCTTCCTGGGCTTGTGCCATCCGCCCTACTGGTTATCTGGTAGAACAAGCTGGTGGCTGGTGGGTGACTGCTAGGCATGAATGAGGTAATAGATGAAAAGTGTTCTATGATATCACATTGGTGTTCCTGTACCTTTGGTTACTCTACATCATGACCAGCTACTGGTAAGTATGAAGCCTGTGCTATAGCCCAGCCCTACTTGCTCTCACCTTCTGGTTGAACTTGGCTTAGGCCACCATTGTCTGCCTTCAGGAACTCTCTGTAGACGTAGCTCCCAGGGAGCTCACAGGAACACCCCCTGCCACCAGGATGGGCAGTCATATGTGACAGTGCCCAAAGCAAGGCTGGAACGCAGTCCCTTCCAGCTTAGTCTTTCTGATTGCTAGCCAACAAACCATCCTTAATCTGAGCAACTTCTTTAGGCATTTCCTCTTTTCCCCGCCTGCTCCCACTCTGAACATGACAAAGCTGCCGGAGTTGGGGCATTGAGGAAGAGATATTTCTGGAATGTGAGACTTCTTATGCCTCTGTCTCTGTGTCTCTTTCTTTCTCTCCCTCCCCCTTCCCCTCTCCCTCCCATCCCTTCTTTTCTTCCCTTTCACTCTGAAGCAGTTTTAGCTTATGAACAGAAAACAAAACTGGCAAAGCAGACTTTTTGTTTAATTTGCTCTTTCCTTGATTGTGTTCAGAGAGGAAAGGTATGATTAAATGGGTTCCAGATCTCTTATTGCCCTTATTCCTCCACCCCACTTCCTTTAGCAAGGTCTGACAATTTCACAGGGAGACCTATAGGTTGTTTAGTTATAGGCAGTGTTCTTTTAGGCAGGTTTTGACATCTTTATCTTTTACCCTATCCATTCTACCAAAACCTGTGTATTTCTTGAGCTTTTAGTTTGAGAAGCTGGAAAGAGAGAGAAGGGCCTCACAGTGATGGGTTCAGGACAGGTCCTGAACAGGATGTGAGCGAAGGCAACCAAAACTTAGCTTCACTCCACTTTTCTAAAGATGGAAATGCTTTTTTAGGCCTTGGACTGCTTGGAAATGACCCAAGGGTAGCATTTTGTAGGTCATTCTTCTCCTTTGTACTACTTTGTTCCTGCCCTGATGTCCCATGTGTCTTCATCCTACTGCCTGGCTTTCTTGGCCCTCATTTCTCAGCTTCTGCATTTCCTTTCCTGCTCCTAACAAATGAAGAAGCAGGCTGCAGCCTGCATTGTGGAAGATCTCCAGCCTCCTTGTAGGGGATAAGGGGAATTTTTCCCTTTCGATTTTGAAGGCTTTGACCTAAGCTCCCTTAGGGTTGAGGAGGTCTGAACACACACAGTGGAGAGGTTAGTCTAGGTTGGGAAACTGAGTAAGTCCAGAGCAGAAATGAGCCTGCTGTGGAGTGGATTTGGAAAGGCCTACAGGAAAGACCCTGCAGGGTCAGGGGTGGGAGGGTAGGCCCCTGAGGTGCGCCCCAGGGAAGAGGAGCTGGGATTTAAATCGTATGCTTGGAGGAAGATTTTCCTTCAATTTTTCCTAAGTCCTTGAATTCACCAGTAGATTTTTGTAAACAAAACTGTAAGTCTGGGTGTTTCCTCTCGATTATCCTAGGAGTGACCTTTATATGTGTGGAAGATTAATGGTATATGCTCCTTATGTCACTGTTTTTGAGTAAAATCTATTTCCTTTCTCCGTTTCAGCCTATGACAAAATTGATGTTTACAGGCCTGCTTTTTGCTTATAATTGACATGTGCAAAAATACCAAATTTGTGTCCTGTGCAGTATGAAGACTTCAGTGAATATTCATTAATGTATTAGCTTGTTCTGCTCTCTGTTCATATATGGCTCTATTCTTAGAAATATAATTTGAATGTGATCTTTCAGTAGTCTGAATATTTTACAAATTGTTGCTATGTCTTGTGAAAATAACCTCAAAAAGAAAAATATGACTCTATTGTCTTACTTGGTATTTCTTGCCCTAGTAATGTACTTGACATTTATGTTCCTAAGCAGTGTAAGTACTAGTAGAATTTCTCTGTCAAACTCAATGATGATTATTAGTACTTTTGTCTTCTCCCATGTGCTTGAAGGAAAAACAAAGTGTCACTACTGTATTTCTTGTTTTCATCAAAAAATAAAAATAAATAAAAAATTCTGTTGTCTAGGTTAATTTAAGGTTGGGAAATCATTAAAGTTATCAAATGATACCAGTAACTATCATCCTGAAAGTTAAAAAAAAAAAAAAAAAAAAAAAAAAAAAAAAGCAACAGCCACCAAACCTCCTAAGATTTTTCACTTGAAAAATGGTAAATAGAAGCCCAACTACAACTGCATACTCATGAGCATTATTTTTTCTATATAACCAGTGCAGTTTTTGGTGGTAATTGAAGCACCATATAGTATCACTTAAAATACTGTTTTCAGTGGAAAACTTGTCTATGCAGCATCCTTGTTCATTACATTTATATTAACTGTGCCTTCCGAGGTCTAACTCTCAATAAGCTTAAGATAGACTTTTGGAAGAATTAATTATTGTGTATTCCGAGTGCTACTTACATTCTTTTCTTACACCAGTGTGTGGCTTTAAAAAGAATACCAAGAAAACATGAAATAAAGTGTCTAGAGACAAATGATATCAGGTATCACAACTTTAATTACCAGTAATGATAGTTTTGCTGTATAGCAGCAATTACATGAAGTTTTATTGGATAAATACCTCTGCATTCTCTGCAGTAAGGAGGGCTTTATGGATGCTGCAAAATCTGTGAAAATGAATTGCCAAGTATTTGTAGCCATCTAAGCAAAAATTTGACAAAAATGGCCCAAAATTTCTCATTTGAGTTAGAAACTTAATTAAACATACAGTTAAATAGATGCTGACTCCTGGTGCAATTGTTACTTGCAATTTCTTGCTGCAGTATTTTTTTCTAGGGCTGGAGAACTTTAAGTATTAGAGAGCTAGGTTTTCTTTTGCAAGCTCTACATCCATCTTAATCCTAAATTCCCCTAACAATGTTCATCTTACCTTTTCAGTTCAGTGACTGATTTCTGCATTGTCAACCACCTGTTTCAAGCTTTATTATACGTTTTCTGTGCCTGTTCTGGATGTAATCAGAAAATGTCATTTTTCCTACACTTGGCTTATTATCTGCTTTAGTCTAACCAATAGCATTCACTCTAATAGGCTGGTGCCACTTATTTGTTACAGATTAGCATGGTTTCTGTTCTGTTTAGTCTAATAAAATTAGTCATTAAGTTACTCAATTAGGCATCTTACAGGTTTCACTTACCAACCAATTGGTTCACTGCTATAGCCCTGCTCCATTTCTTTGTATTGCTTTTTCTTCCATAATTCTAGACCCCAATTATTCTTTATGTGTACCTCCAAACCTGTTAAGAGGTTCTCCCATCCTCTGGTCACCTAAGAAGTATTATCATTTTAGTCTTCTCAGGCAATAATCTCTGTGAGTAGTGGTGACACTGCATAGTTTCCTGGTCCTCATACAACATTTCCTTGGGCTTCCATTTCTGGGCATTCAGCACAAGCCAGACACTTATAAAAGGCTTCTCTGACCTTCTTACCAGGCCCTTCTACCCATTGCTCCTGGTGCTGCTTCTTTGTCTCCAGCTAACTCAAGCGTCCTTAAAAGTTTTCGTCATTAACGAACAAAAACTAAAACTCTTACCTGTATTTTTAATTTTTGAGTTCCTGTCCTACAGAATCACAATTTAAGACCTGGATATTTGATCTTGTTTCAGTGACATATTCCCTGGCTTCACAATCTCCTCAAAAGATCTGAGGTATGTCAGGCACTTCGAAGTGCAGTCTCATATTACTTTGATAAACCTTGTAACAAATTTTATTCTTTCCATTTAAATAGTTGAGAAAACAGAGGTCCAGAAAGTGGAAGTAAACTGCCTAAGATGCAAGTCTCACTGCTGAGTTTTCTGATTTCAAGCTAGCGTACCTTCCACACTGTAACAGTTATGGTAGTAAATTTGGCATACAAATGTTAAACCCTATTGACATGAGTATTCAGGCCTCAGTTGAAGGTTATGTTTAATCATTCATGAACAGCCTTTGAGAGGAGTACATTTTATCCCTTGATTTAATACAGGATTCCATACAGTTACAGATGAACACATTTGAATTTACTTATGTAATCTTGATGTTTGCTGCACATGAATGAAATTAACAGTTTGTTCCCTTCATCAAAGGCATTGAACATTTAATGTACCAAAAAGACATTAGATGTTATACTCACAGAATTTAGCTGCTAAGCATTGTAAAGAACTGCTGACATTTCTATTAAATTAAGAGAATATTTTTAAATTGATTAAACTTGGTGATTGCTTTTAACACATTTAGATAGTAGTTTATTCCTTTTCTTTATTAAACTTTGTTAAGCTTTATTAAACTTTGACCTTTACCAAGGAAGTAACATGACCAAAGTACCAAAAAAAGTAAAACAAACTTGTTTTTTGAAAAGTCTGTGAACAGGTACGTGGTTCAAGAAACTAATTGTCAAGCAGTCTATGTACTTTTCTAGTTGTCATTCTAAGTAACGACTCAACTTCTCTATAGGCCCAGATATCCCATTTCCCACTAAGTTTACTCAAAGATGAGTTTTCATCATTCATTCTCCATTTTGGTTACTTCAGCAACTGAGGGAAATTAACCAAGCAGTCAAGGTGAACATTAACCCAGAATACGAAGAAAGAGTAGGCCTGCTTACTGATGACCTTGGTGTGTGTGGCTTCCAAGAAGAGCAAATTCATTATATGCTTTAGGACTCCTATGATTCTTGGATCTCTATTTTACTCTCCTAGGTTTTATATTACAGATATTTAATATATTTGGCCAAATTATGCATTACTTAAGAATAGAGACTGTGTCTTCACTTTTAATCCTTCTCATGTCCTAGAATGGCATTATTGCTAAATTGAAGTGCGGTTTTGGGCTGAGAATTTGCCCCAGTCTAGATTCAACATTGGAAGACATTATGTATCAAGTAATTAAAAGTGTGATTTTGAGGATCAAACCTGAGTTCATGTATTGCTCTCTTAGTAACAGTGTAACGTAGAGCAAGCATTGTATTTAATCTCTCTGAATTTCAGTTTTCCCATCTGTACAATTTAATAATTATATACATCCCATATGGTTGCTATAGAGAGTAAACAAGACAATGTACATGAAGTAGCCTAGCGAGGAGTCAGCACTCATGACCACTATTTTACGATTATTTCTGTGGATAGTTCTAGAGACCAACAAGAGACACCTTTTCGAATTCATTCTATGTGAACTGGACCATGCCCAGGGATTTTCAAGGATGGCCATAAGACCATACTGGGTGAATTACTTGGTATGCTGTCATGGCTTTAACAAAAGCAGTCAAGTGTATTCCAGTCTTGCACCAATCTGGGAACCAACTGTTAGGATAGTCTTCTTGTGCTCAAGAGCCTGAAAAGATGTAAGGGACTGTTACTCCAACACTGAATATTTTAAAAAGCTATCCATGTATTTCTACCATTCAGTCAAGGTTATTATATCTAGAGAGGCAGTTTGATTTTCTACTTTATGCTGATTTGTTATATAAAATAATTATATAAATTTATTTTCATTCAAACCAGTTCACTAAAAGTGTGTGTATGTGTGTATTTAAAGTTATTTTTGGATATGAACATTGGTGGGGAAATAATACTTGATTTCAGTTTAGAGTTTAACAAACTCAGTTGATTTTAGATTGCAATTCATGGTTCAGTTGAAGGTTTTACTACCTCAGTATTCCAAATACCAGATTCTGACAAAACATTTGGTCACTGAGCCATTCAGATCTTTCCTCTGCTGATGCGATGAACAGTGGCCAGCAAAGAAAACCTCCGCTCCCTTAAATCTATTTTTAGGTGTCCTTTAGATTATGAATGTTTGCCTGTATGCAAATATTACATGTCTTCTGCCCATTTATACATTTTTGGTGCCACATTTGGATGATTATTTTTAATCTCCATATCCAATCAGAAACACTGGCACTTTTTAGAAACAATGAAATACAAATTTAAAAAACCAAATTATAGTCTTGCTAAGTATAGAAAAAAACATTCATTAGAAGAAATACTGACTGCTAGAAAGGAAGGAAACTTAGAAATAAACTAAACCTCTCCTTTTATAAGATGGAAAAAACTGAAGCCAAATTTGGTGGTAACTTGTTCAGGGTCTTTAGGTAGAATGCTAAAGGGGTGCGTAGAACTTCTGACAACCGAATTCTGCCTCCCGAACCCCCACCACTACTCAGTGGCCCAAAAAGTGCAATTATTTCTTATTTTGGAGTTCTCATTTTTCATATTAACAGTAGTTTATAAGTATTTAAAGATGTATTATTTGCCATTTACAGAATAAACATGGATAAGGAAAAATAGCTTTATTTTTAAAAGAAATCAATTTTCTATTTAAAGCATACACGAGATAGCATCTTTCATGTAGTCCTAAGCTTATTTATGCTCATTGTAATATTCCAATGACATTCTGGACATAAACTTCAAGTATATCACTATATACTTATTGTTAAATATCAAAGAAAGCTACTGACTGTGAGGGAAAAATTTTAGTAATTTTTTTTTTTTTTTAACCTACCCTGAGATAACTCATCCCACAGTATATCTGGGATTTAGCTGAACATTTCCAAATTTTAACAAAATTTTTTTCTTTCCAATGCATGCATTGATATGCTCAATTCTCCACTATAATCCAGGTAAAATAATGATAGTGTTTGAAAATCAGATAGTGAAAACCAGTATGTTTTCTAATACTGCCCATGATAGACAGAGTGAAATCACAGCTTAAAGAGTAGTCAGGAACCTATACTGCAAACATTTGCCTTCAAGTATCTTGCAACAAATAGCTACTAATATGACTATACATAGCACATAGAACACCACAGTCCTGGACTGTATGTAGTATCCCTGTAAAACCCCTTAAAGCATTTTTTTCTCAAACTTTTTGTTCATTATTACCTTCCTTCCCAATTACAGAAATTAAATTCAAATTAAATTAAATAGTTTCAACTACAAATTTCTTCCCAATGAGAGAAATTAATACTGAGGAATAAGATTTTGTTGGATAGGATGATTTTGGAAGTCATCCTATCCATATTTTTTTTTCACCCCATCTAGTATTTTTTTTCACCCCAAGAACCAATTTTTCATCCCCTACTGAGAATGTAATGCTTAAAGTTGATTAAATAAATTAAATAGCCTTTAGCATTATTAGAAAAAAAAAAACTAGTGGGTAACAATGGAGTTGAGATAATTGACTTCTAGACCATCTTTGTTCCATACTTGCTGTATGAACAGAGAAGAAATCATGTCTTTTTATCTTCTTGTTTTAGAGAACACAGGAATAGCTAAAACCTCATAGCCTGGAAAAATCACTTAATCTCACTGGACTCAGTGTTCTTGACTATTAATTGAAAGAACTGGTATAGATCAGTTGGTTTTCAATTCTGGCTGCACTTTCCTAGGGCATATAAAAGGTAACAATGCTCAGCTATATTTAGCCAGACCAATTAAGCCAAGTCTCTGGAGGATATGTTCTAGGTTGGTGGGTCTCAAACTGTAGTGTAAATTAGAATCACCTGATGGGCTTGTGAAACCACAGATTGGTAGGCCCCACTCTCAGAGCTTCTGATTCAACAGGTTTTGGGTGGGGCCTGCAATGTGCATTATCAAGTTCTCAGGTAATGCTCTGCTATTAGTCTATGGATCACACTTTGAGAACCACTGAACTAGGCATATGTGTAACAGTGACTGTGTGTGGGAGTGTGTGTCCCCAGGTGAATTCTAATCACAAAACTATTGTATAGAAAATATCAATAAGGTTCTAAGTTTTAGGATACTAAGATTTTAATATAATAAGAGTTGTTAAACATCAAGATGATTTATAGAAAGGAGACCTATGGGCAAATATCAACTTCTTGGTCAATAAAACTCGTTCCTTAAAGTCTTTTACAGTATTTTTTGAAAAAAAAATTTTTTTTAACTGCATATATGGGTCTTCACTTCATTTTCCAATAAAGACAACTTATTTGGATATCAGTGTCTCATCACTTGTTAAGACCAGTGGAGGATTTGGATAGTAGCCAGCTGTTTTTGAATTGCTTGAAGAGAATCTTGTAAATTTGTAGTCCAGAGGTAATTCTGGGGAGGAAAAAAAAATTTAATTATTGCACAGGCCTCTGAATGCCTTTCATAAACAAATCAAAACTTGATATTCACTGATAGTAAAACTTATTTTTGAAACCTGTAAAATTTTAACATTTCTTTTGCTCCTTCAGTAGGTCTCTGTGTAGCTATTATTATAAGGTTAAAAATGTGTATAAACCAATCACCATTGTAACATATATATGGCTAATAAATACAAACTTTTACAACAGCTATAAAAAAGGCTTCTAGGCATTTAAATGTGAACGAGATAACCATGTCTAATAGAATATCCACAAATACAGAAACATTACTTGAATATAAGGTTTTAAGAGGCAAAAGGGATGTACTAAGTTATTTTTCACTTCCTATCTCATTTAAAACAATTTAATTTTATTCTTTCTCCCATATTACAGAAAAGGTCTATCAAAGGTCACTTAGGATGAAGAGTTAGATATCTTTCCCTATACAATTTATAATAATGCTTAAGTCAAATCACATTTAGAGATATCTCAAATCATCTCCAGAGCTCTAACTAGTGAGTTTAATTTTAATACTCTGCACAGAAGTTAATACAAAAATACGAAGGCTTATCTGAATAAAAATTAAAAAAAAAATCTCCCAGGCCCTCCTCAGAGGATCATGTAACTGGTGAATGAGACCTAATAATCTTCTTCATAGTCCCAGGAAGAGGGTTACTAAGAATAATCTTCAAATGCTTAGCTAAATAAGAATTTTAATACATACAACATGGCAACTTTCTTCAATTGAAGGAAGAAGAATCTGAAGTTCAAAAAAATTAACTAGACTTCTAACTTCAACTAGAAAATCTGGATAAAATATAAACATGAGACTGAAGTCACCTGAGAGCTAAAGAGGCAACCAAGACTTAAGATACAATTCCTGGGAAGGAGGAACCAGCGGAGAGAGGAGCTAGCACTAAGCTTCAGCTTTTCTCCTCTGGTGCTGGGATTCTGGCTGGTGGTAGGGGTTACTATAAGCAGCAGAAAAACCAGTAGAGATTTTGGCAGTCTTGCAGGGCTGCAGAGACAAAAATTGAGGGGCTAGGACCACTGTAAAGGAAGGGTTAGAGAACTGGACTCTGCCGGTTTTCTCCTCAAACCCTTTGCCAAATGCTGAAGGAAACTTGGAAACGAAGAATCCAAGCGGAAAAGCATATGCCTGTATAAAGGAGAGTGGATGTTTTCTTTCTTAGGCATTTTCTTGGTATTGTGAAAATGGAGAGATTAAGTTCTGACCTGAGAGAGGACAGGGGACTTTGTGAGTATCTTAGACTGGCAGTTATATATTTCTGAGAACTAAGAGTTTGTATTTATGAAGTGATCTCTCTCATGCTAATCATTTTCCCCTTAATATCTACTGTGTTTCATATTAATGCAGTTACTCTCTCTTTTGGTTACTGTTAGCATGGTATTATTTCATCCATCTTTTGATATTTAAACTTTCTGAATCCTTATGTCTTAGATATATCTCTTATAAACAACCTTGCACTTTGGGAGGCCGAGGTGGGCAGATCACGAGGTCCGGAGATGGAGACCATCCTGGCTAACGTGGTAAAACCCCATCTCTACTAAGTGCAAGGATTACAGGTGTGAGCCACAGTGCCCGGCTGAGTATTGTTATTTTTAAAAAATCAGCTATTAATTGGAGTATTTGGTCACATATATTTAATGTAATTACTTCAGGTTTAAATTAAACATTTTACTAAATGCTTTCCATTTGTCTTGCTGATTCTTAATATTCTCTCATCCCCTTTGTTTTCTTTTAGATTCTTAAATTATTTTACATAGTAGGTTGGTATATGTATATCATCACAATTCTTTTGACAGTTATTTTAGAGATTACAACATGCATTTCCGACATCAATATTGAACATAGTCTTATCCTTAACTGTTTAATTCTAGCATGTTAGAACATGTTAATTTTTGCTGCCCCACTCTGGCATATACATGCCATTGTTGTCAGGCATTTTAATTCTCTATGTAAATCCCATGGGACTTTAATTTTTATTGTTTCAAACACTAAGCATTCATTTTTAATTCATACACTTATACTATATACTTATATCACATACATTCTTCTTGCATTTCCAGTCTTCCAACATGAATTATTTTTAATTGTACCTGGAGAACAATAATCTTTATTTCCTCTAGTGCAGGTTTCTGGATATACATTTTCTTTATTATTCTGTCTAAAAATATTTTACTTTTTTTTTGTTTTTTTTGAGACAGAGTATTACTCTGTTACCTAGGCAGTAACTTTTTTGAGACAGAGTATTGCTCTGTTACCTAGTGCAGTGGTGTGATCCCAGCTCATTGCAACTTCTGCCTCGCAGCTTCAAGCAATTCTCCTGCCTCAACCTCCCGAGTAGCTGGGATTACAGGCACCCACCACCACACCTGGCTAATTTCTGTATTTTTAGTAGAGACGGGGTTTCACCATGTTGGCCAGACTGGTCTCAAACTCCTGACCTCAGATGTATCGATCCACCCGCCCGCCTCGGCCTCCCAAAGTGCTGGGATTACAGGCATAAGCCACCAAGCCCAGCCAATATTTTACTTTTATTCTTTAAAAAGTTTACTGGGTATAGAATTCCATCAAGATTCACATGATTTTCTTTCAGCAATTTAAAGTCATCATTCTATTGTCTTTGACTCTTCTCTGTTTCTGATAAGTCAGATGTCAATCTGTTATTTAATCTATATTTATGCTCTTGATTGCTTTTAATATTTAATTATCTTTGGCATTTAGTAGTTAACTCTGAATTTCTTTTTATTCATTTTGTTTCATTTCTTTGGGCTTCTTAAACCTTTGGCTTATTTTTTTCCCATCACTTTTCTCTCATCTCCCTTATTCTCTCATCTCCTGGGACTCCAATCACAGATGACCCTCAGTATCTGCAGGGCACCCCTGTGATACCAAAACCTGCGCATGCTCAAGTCAAAAAATGGCATAATATTTGCATTAAACCTACATACATCTTCCTGTATACTTTAATTCATCACTAGATTACTTATATTGAATACAATGTAAATACTATGTAAATAGTTATACTGTATTTTTAAAAATTTGTAACATTTTAAATTGTTGTATTATGTTTTATTGTTTTTTTCCTCTGAATAATTTTTATCCACAGCTGGTTGAATCTGAAAATGTGAAACCCGAGAATACAGAAGGCTGGCCGTATAGAAACCTTACTCCTTCTCACTATATCTTTTATGTCTCAGTCTCTCTTCTGTACCTTTTATGATTTTTCTCTTACCGTTTCATTCCAAATATGTTCTTTTGACCTAATTTCCAGTGCACTAAGTGACTTTTCATCTCTAATTTGCTATTAAATCCACCTGTTAAGTTCTTAATTTCATTTTTTAAATATTTAAATTCTGCAATCTCCATTCTTTTTATATCACAGTTTATACCATAGTTTTTGTCTCTACCAAATTTCTCATTCCTTCCGTTTCTGTATTTCACTATAATAAGCATGGTTATTTCTGTTAGTGTGGTCTCATATCTTTATGTGCCTGGCTATTTTTCATTATGTGCTGAATTTTATATGAATTGTTTTTAGAAATAATTTGAGTCCTAGAATGATGTTATCCTCCTCAAAAGAGAATCTATATTTGTTTCTACTAATATATTGGGGCACTACTAATTTGGAATCTCCTCAATCCAATTTTAGGTATTCAGCTGATTTCAAGCTGAGTTCTAGTTCCTGTGAAAATGGAGATTTCTTCTCAATTCATCCTTATTCTAAAGTAAAGCACTTCAGGGCCTCAACATAGATTGAGGGAGTTCACCAGACCCACCCCTCCTCAGGCAGGCCCTCTCCTCTAGTTCCTATTCCTGTAGATTCATGAAGTTACTGAAAGACCCACTCACCCTCTGTGGTGCCCTCTCCAGAATCAGCAAACACCCAGGGGGAAAAGTAGCCTCAAATGCGAGGTTCACCTTACTGGGCCTCCTCAGCTTGTCCTGGTAACTCTTCCCTAAATTTATAATATGCCTCCAAGCTGAATTAAAAAAAAAATAAATTGTCGAGCTTTTGTAGTCGCCTCCCACAGAAGTGCTGGTCCTAGTTACCTAGGTTCCATATCTAGATGTTTTCCCCAAAGATAAATCAGTGTTGTGGGAAGATTTCTTTTCCTTAAAGACAAGAATTCTAGTACTGGTCATTGTTGTCTAGTAACAGATGAAGCTTTATAGGTATGTTCCCCCTTACCTGCAATTGCTTCAATACTTGGAATTGCAATAGTGCTGTAAGTACTGATTCTCTTACAAGACCATGTATAAACCAAGGAGTCTTCTGTGTTTTCCAGTCCCCAAACTGAATCAATAAAAAAAGAACCCCATTTTTTAGATGAAGTATTTAAAGGCTTTGCTTTTGGTCCCTGAAACAAGAGAACAGAATAATTAAAATGGTGATTAACTAATGTTCAATTTCATAACTTTTTTGTCTATGAAGTAAATAAAAACTTTGAAACCCTGTAGGAATCTACACATAGGCTTTGGGCACACATTAAGTTTTTGGAACAGGAATAATATTTCCTCCTTATTATGAAGTATCCTTGATTTTAAACAGAAACTAGCTTTTTATATGGTCAGTTAGTTATTATCTGAAAACTAGCCCAAACAGAGCATCCTAGAAAGAGAATTTTTTTCCCTACAATAAAAATAACTCTAATTCTATTATGATGATGATGATGTCTAAAGGGTAGTTAAAAAACAACTTGGTCTAATTTTCTTATTTAGTATTTATTTTTTAGAAAGGAATGAGGACAGGATTATTATTTATTGCTTTCAGTATAAATAGAACATGAAGTCAATAAAATTGGTACAAAGTTTCAAATTATTAGTCTTTTTTTTTTTTTTTTTTAACATGATGGCATTCAGCCTGACCAGGACAATTTTGGAGTCAAGTAGTATAAAGATACTTTAGCTTTCAAACATAAATATTTTTCTTTCAAGGAAAGAGATGCAGGGAGCCCTAACCTCATATTTTCCTTTCTTCTCTAGAGGCTCTGACTCCTCAGGCCTCTGACTCCTCGCGCCTTCATCCCCTCTGAGTTCTTCCAGGATGAGGACTGTCTCCCAATTACTATAGTGACGAGCTGGGAAAATGTCTGAATGCATGCTGTCACCAAAATAAACCACCTGTAAGACAGATAGCAGACGCTGTTTGAGGCATAGAATTGTGAAAGAGAGTGGCATTTATTTCATATAAAGAAGAAGAAAATTTCTCAACAGGCATCAGAGTATGACAATCAAAAACTGCATAAACAGCTTAAATGTCTTTAATAACCTCACAGGTGACCATCAACTTGTCTCATTTGATTCACAGGGTGCCAGATTTGTCTTAAGAAGTTATACAACACATTCACAGGTGGAAGAGACCATAAGGTGAAATAAGTGATTTTATTCAATTTTCCTAAAGAAGTGAACCTATATGTTTACATAGATGTTTACAATTACTAATAAAATGGCCCCTGCAGTTGAAGAGCTGGTGAGGTATTAGAGACAACTTGTGGATTAGAGATTATTAAAAGTGCAAATCACAACCACTTTTCAAGAGAGTTTCTGGGCCCAACTTCAGATTGGTTGAAACAGAATCTGTGAGAGTGGGGCTAGGCATGTTGAAGCTGGAAAGTTCCCTAGGTAGTCTGAGGCAAAACTCCATTGACTGAGTCCATACCTCTCAATTTTCAGATGTGAAAACAGAGTTAAGGGATATGAGAATCAGCATGTGCAAGTCAGACTGCTCCATCCATTAACCCTCAGGAGTCCCCAGGGGACTGTGGCATGGTGACAGCCAATGGAGCAGGGCTCTGTTACCCCATGATCTCTCAGCTCACAGAAATTCTGGTAAATATTTTCTTAGAAGAAAGGGTTCTGCTGTTAGAAATGTACCAGTGTCCAACATCAACAACGTGATCATGCTGTCAAAAACAAGTGTATCTTTAAGCTAGTCTGTAGCATAATTTCAGTTGTTTGTTTTATATATGAAAACTTTTTGGATGGATTGTTATCAGGATTAACATTCCACAGGCATCCTACACACTCACACACCCCCTAAATCTGTGGTGCCCTGCCTGGAATCCTTGCTCTTCTCTATCACAGATAGACAGCCTGTCTACACTGACAAAGGAAAGGCTTGTTTAAGCAGAAGAATTAGGAGAGGTTTGGCAGTTCACAACTGCTTATGTCTGCAAGTGGGCGCTGAGGGCTTCTCCTCAACTGGAAAATACCTTGGGTTCAGGTTTGCCAGTCATTTTCTTCAGAAGTTCATAGAGGTGGACAGCGTTCCCTTGGGAGTACCAGCCAGGTTTATCCAGAGACGGCAGCGCCTCCTGCTCCTCATCATTCTCTGAAAATACAGTTTGACAATCATATACTTTTTAATCAAGTGAGAGTAGCCAGTTGGGCAGACCACACTTAGGGCATGGCTGCAGGACATGTACAAACAAGAACCTTGTGGGGAAAGGAGCTGACATTCAGTGGTACCTACATATTATAAGGCCCTTAAAGGTATTTACTTTTTAATCCTATGGCCTTCTTAATTGGGGAAAATAAAGTTCCGGGAAGTTATTTTGCCCAGGATCTCAATGCTGGTAAGTGATTTATTCGGTGATTAGATAGACATCTGCTTGACATCAGGCCCCTGCTACTACAAAATGGTTTACCAAATAAACAACACAATGAAAGTCATTAGGTGTTAATTTTTTAGAATTGAGGGTGAGGGAGATAAGTTTTTAATTAGTAGTCTATCATATGCAGATGTAAATTTTGCACCCTTGATGCCTCAAATGCTTTACCCTAGTACCAGCTTGGGGTGGGTGGGGAATGAAAGGACTATCTGATGCCAAAGCACAAGTTTGTGGACCATTCCAAGTTGTCCTCTCCCAGCACATTACCTTCCCACTCCTGTTAAAGCAGGGCTGGTGAAAGAGTCTGCCTCTCTGAATTTTGCCCACTATTCTATTACTTGTACACGAGCTGAAAAGCTGAAGAGAATCCGCCTACCAGCACGATGATAAAGGAAGACTGAGTGAGGTTTTATGAAATACATGATATATCAGCAGAGACTCTGGTAGCTGTTGATACAGCTTTGCAAACTGTATGGAAAAAAATAACCTCCTTTTTCTCCCATCAATTATATGATTTCTGATTTTAAACAGGTTTATTCCCCCCACTTTTTTGGTCCTCTCTGCTGTGCCACTAAGAAGAATCTTATACAATCCTATGTTGGATACAGAGGTTGTGTGTATACAGAAGCTTATGTAATTAGAAGGGTCCTCTTTAAGAGAACAAATACAGTATTAATACAAAATGACCATGGTCCCTGATAGGATTTGGAAGAGATAAATGAGGGGGTCTTAAAGCTTAAGCTGCATTGGCTTTGTTGTACATCAGCCCTGGAGTAGGACAGGGAGAAAACAAAGGGTTTAGAAAGGAGGCAAAGATGGGTAAGTCAGTCATTAAAAATACATCTCTGGCAATATTAGTACCTTTAACTAAAATAGAATTTTCCCTAAAGAAACTATATGTAAAAGTCACAGACAACAACATTAAATCTCTGCTTAATTTGTAACATAAAACATCTTGAATCTGGTACTAGAGAATTTAGGATTTACAAATTAAAGATTGGTCATTATAACTGAAATGAAATATAATTTTTATTAATTCTACTACAAAATGAGTCAAATATATCACAATATGAAGGTGCATTTCTGCATAACCTCAGATATTTTAAACACAATTCTAAAACTACATTTATAGATAATTAAAGCCAAATCATAGCAACTAGCAGCTTATGTTCAATAAATATTTATGCCTATCTTGCTGCCATTTCAGCAGCCATTTTAAAATTCTTCTGCAAAATTAAATGAAAATCCCACTATTCTTTAAAGAAAGAATAGATAGGAAGCCAAAATCATGTACTAGCCTAACCATGAAAGGCTGAAGAAGATTCAGCATATTCCTGGAGAAACACAGTAAAAAGTGACCACTTCTGATGTCTATGTATTTACTGAAATGTCTTACTATGCAAGTAATGTGGATTTGATGGCAATTGGAAAATGAATAATTTACAGCAATATTTCTGAAAAGACTCAGTTGATATGTAGATGCCTACTTTGCAAGGATAATGGGAAGATAATCTTTCTACTACTTATGAAAAAATTTTAAAAAATCCATAGTATCATAATTTCTTAAATGTTGAGACTCAGTAATCTAATAGGAAGCAAAAAACCCCAAATCAAGTCAAAACAAAAAATTCACTTTATACAAACATTACCTCCCCTCCCTGTTTCCAGCCCCTATACTGGAGGCTGCCTTAACGAATAATTAATCTACAAGGGCAGCTGAAGCTGAGGGTTTTGGCAGAGCCTTCACAGCTAGGAAGCTGCAAGACTCAGAGAAGTATTAATTCCTGCAGTAGAGAGTCTGTTCGGACTGTGAAAGCCACAGAACTGAGGTGAAAGCTGTACAGTGCAGATGAACAAACTCAGGGAAGTTTCAAGCACAGTGTTTATAAACCCAAATAAACATGTTTTACATTATTTAGATAGGGCACTGTACTTCTTTATAAGGTCAATTGAAAATAGTTACATAAATCTCTATTTTTACATAATATTTTAAAATGTACGCTGGGCATGGTGGCTCACACCTGTAATCGCAACACTCTGGGAGTCTGAGGCAGGCAGACTGCTTGAGTCCATGAGTTCAAGACCAACCTGGTCAGCATGGTGAAACCACAGTCTCTTCAAAAAATACACAAATTCACTGGGTATAGGGTTGCACACCTGTAGTCCCAGCTACTTGGGAGGTTGAGGTGGGAGGATAGCTTGAGCCCAGAGAAAGAGGTTTCAGTGAGCCGAGATCACGTCACCACACTCCCCGCTGGATGACAGAAGTAGACCCTGTCTAAAAACAACCCCCACCCCAACCCAAAAACCAGTGTCCTGCAAAGAGTACAATGAGGATATTGATTTTAAAAAGTTTAATTAAAAATATGTTAGAAGGGCCAGGCACGGTGGCTCACGCCTGTAATCCCAGCACTTTGGGAGGCTGAGGCAGGTGGATCATGAGGTCAGGAGTTCAAGACCAGCCTGGCCAGAATGGTGACACCCTGTCCCTACTAAAAATACAAAAAATTAGCCAGGCATGGTGGCGCATGCCTGTAGTCCCAGCTACTCGGGAGGCTGAAGCAGGAGAACTGCTTGAACCCGGAAGGCGGAGATTGCAGTGAGCTGAGATAGTGCCACTGGACTTCAGCCTGGGTGATAAACGAGATTCTGTCTCAAACAAAAACAAAAACAAAAAAAGTTAGAAGATATAGAAAGATAATGTTAGAAGATGTAGAAAAAAATGAAGACAAAGGGGATAGATGGTGATGATAATTTGCTTCCACAGTTTTAAAATGGGGCTAAAAACAATGCTTACCTCACAGAGTGGTTGTATAAATAAATTAATGCAGATAAAAATAGAGCACATGGAAAAGTGTCTGCCACGAAGTAAGTGTTTAAGAAGTTTTAGCTATAATCCCTTCAATTTACAGGTGAATAAATTGATATCTGAAAAAGTTAAGAAATCTGCCCAAAGTCACTGAAATGTTATAATAAGAGCCAGGACAAGAATGCACTTTGCCTCCTTATTCCAAAGAATTTCAAATTAGGGCTAGAAGACAAAGTAAGATGATACTCCCAGAGAGCATTTCCGAATTTGGTTTCCTGGACCTGAATGTGTCCCATGGTATTGCCACAAACAGGAAACAACTATAGCACAGAATAAACCTTTATCTGTTATCCCTGAGAACACCCGCAAACTAACAATTCTCATTTAGGATGGAGCCTCAGCCAACTCCCTATGACATCTTTATATAAGGCCCAAATTTAGTGCTGTTACAATCTTCCATTTATATTGAAAATAGGTCAGCAATGAATGAAGAAAAGAAGGAGGGCTTTAGAATGCCCTTTGAACTGAATTCAAATATCTCGTGAAAAAGCAAACCTGTATTATTTTCCTAAAATTCCACTGTCCCAGCTTTAATTTAAAGCAGTCTTAACAGTTAGGTAAAATGTATTAATTGAAAACATTTTTCTATAAAAATATATTATTAGGACAATTTTTTATACCAAAGTTCTACAAGATATACAAATTATTCCTCAAATCCTTTAACTTAATCGCTAATAGATGTTTGGGTTATAAAATAACTATAAAGGAGAAAACTCATAGGAGAACAAAGCTCAAACCCTTTCTTTCAGCCTACAAACTACCAAAAAACTGACCTAATGAAGTTAAGAAACAAATGAAGTTGGATAAAGACATGGAGGAGCAATCAATTTAGGCAAATAAATAAAACTAAAGCTGTCTTGGAAACTGTAATTTATTCCTAAATATAGCTATGTTTTCCTACAATGAAGTAAATCTTTTTATTTTCTTATTGTAAGAACATACGGACAAGATGAGTTTAAAAAACAGTAAAGTTTTTGATAGTACAACAGTTACAAAGTAGATATGGGACAATGATACAGTCAAGGCTAGACTGACAGTCTTGAATAAAGCTAAGCAAAACTTACCACAGAGAGCAGAACCTGTGATAAGTTTTGTAGGCCAGAATCTCTAACCTCAACTCACAGTGACTGCTGCCTCTCCTAAACTCCCAAAGCGCTTGGTGTCATTACTTTATTAATGTTTAAAAATATGTATTTATGAGATTTTTTCTGAATCAGTAATATATTTACATATTTTTAAAAAGTCTTATTTTTGAACGCTATCTGGTATGCACTCACCTTTTCTGCAAAAGGCAATCACTCTTTTATGCACATAAAAGCAAATACAAATATGAGCATATTCCTTTCCTCCATGTTTTTACACATTTGTTGAGACATAACCAACATACAATAAATTGAATGTATTTAAAGCATACAATTTGATGAGTTTCAGTATATATATATATATATATATACCTGCTATGGCCTGAATTATGTTCCTCCCCGAATCATAAGTTAAAATAATAACCCCTAGTGTATCAGAATGTGACTATTTAGAGATGGAGCCTTTAAAGGCTGGATTAAATTAAAATGAGACTCTCAGGGTGGACCTAATCCAATACGGTCTCCTTATAAGAAGATGAGATTAGGACACAGATAGACACAGAAGAAAGACTATGTGAAGACACAGGCAGAAAACAACCATCTACAAACCAAGAGAGGGGCCTTAGAAGAAACCAATCCTGCTACAACCTGGCTTCAGACTTCACAGCCTGCAGAACTGCAAAGAAATAAAATACATTGTTCAAGCTATCTAGTTTGTGGTATTTTGTTATGGTAGCTCTAGCAAACTAATATAATACTAATAATTTTAAAATACTTTTAAATGCTAATATTAGAATAATCTGCATGAGGCTCTGCAACTTGCTATTTTTAAACTATTTTATAGCTAGCACAGTGTAATCTACCTCCTTTTAAAATATGTGCATTTCATTCTATTTTATACATGTTCTATTATTTATTAATAATAGTCCTCTATAGATAGACATGTGGGTTGTTGCCACCGTTTTTCTGTTACAAGTAAAAAGTCACAAACATGAGTGGATCTGCACAGCCTGGTGAGGTCAAACAGAATCTGAGCTAGAAATACAATTCATTTTCTTTCTCGTCTCATTCTTCGTTTTTACTATATTTCACAGACTGTTTTAGTCAGTCGGGGTATGGCAGTGAATGAGATGGCCCAAGTCTCTGCCCTAAGCATACTTAGGGTCTCTTCTCTAAGGATGCTTATATTCTGGTGGCAACCTCTGACTTGTTAGAGGTTACTAAATAATGAATTATGATTAAAATATATTTACAATTTTTATTTCTAGGATTCCTTTATGTAAATTTGACTGAACAGTTTATTCTTACTTTTATAAATACCTTCCTCAAGTCTGGGCTAGACTATTTTTTCTCCAGTTGTACATTTTCATACATACATTCTCTGTTTCTTAGCATGGACGGGTAAGACATTTTTCAAGTAAAAGGTCTAGTAAAATGCCTGTGTTGGGGGCTATAACAGGAAAATTATACTATTAAAGCAAAAGTGTGATTCTTACCCTTATCTACTTTGGTTTGGGGGGGGGGTGTTTACCATTCATTCATAGTTCTTGTTTTTTTCCTTTGAGATGGAGTTTCGCTCTTATTGCCCAGGCTGGAGTGCAATGGTGCCATCTCAGCTCACTGCAACCTCTGCCTCCTGGGTTTGAGCGATTTTCCTGCCTCAGCCTCCCGAGCAGCTGGAATTACAGGCACCCGCCACCATGCCCAGCTAATTTTTTGTATGTTTAGTAGAGATGGAGCTGACTAGTTCACTGATGGATTCAGCCTCTTTCATTTTGGGAGCTTTTAATGTTGCTGGAATTGTGCTAAAGACAGAAAGATTCCTGCACACAGCTGCACCCCTCAGCACTAATATCCAGTGACAAAGTTCATCAGACAATTTCCCAACTGTAGCCAAGTGAAAACACTAAACAATACAGAGAAAGAAACAGCTCTGACTGGACCTGCAGAAGGTAGGTATTGCAAAGAAAATGTGATTTGTATGTTTGACCTTAAATAAGAGGTAGGAAGTCACCAGAGAGGAAAGGGAGAAGGCATTCTACACATATCTACGCCACTCAAAGTGTGGTCTTCCAACCAGTAGCGTCTGCTTCACCAGACAAGTTTTTCAGAAATGCAGAATGTAAGGTTTCACCAGGGCCTCTGAATCAGAATCTCCATTTTAACAAGATCTCTAGGTGATTCATGTGTACATTAAAGTCTGAGAAACACTGATGTTGACAGAATAGTGAGAACAAAAACTTGATATAAGAATAAAAGGCAATCATTTCAGTAGGAGTAAAGAAGAATACTTTTATGGAGTAAGTTAAGGAGGATGGAAAGGTAATTTAGGAACCAGATTGTACAATTAGCCTTAGGATGCTACAAGGAATGGAAGCCAATGAGATACTGTGTGCATGTGATTAAATATATTTGTGCCTAAGTAATTAATAAAAAAGATGTGGGAAATTTTAAAGAACTCAAAAACAGAAGTCTGTGCTAATGAAAAGTGTCTGAAAAGAGGTTAGGGAGGGGTTAGATAGCCTAGTGGAAAGGGAAAGGAGGACAGAGATGAGAGATTTTCCACGTATATTAAGCAGGATTTAATGCATAGCATACTGGAGGTAAAAGGGTGAAGACAACAGAGGTTATCAGCTGGAGAATTCTAATAGATGATTAGGTAAGGAAGACACACAAGGTGACCAGCATGTTTGGTTGTTTGTGGTTTCTAGGCGGAAGGAGAATCTCGAGCTTGATTTCAGAACATTGAGTGGAGCTGCCTAGTGTGGACGAGGAACTGCGTATGAGACTCAGGAAAACAGGTCTCAGGGAAAGAATTGGGAGTCAGAGTCAGTGTACTGGTGACAGCTAAGGCCGAGAGAGAGAAGAGAAAAGAGAGAGAAGAGAGAGAGTTGGATCATGATTCTCCCAATGGCGGGCAGGGGCAGGAACTGAGCTAAGCAGCATTGGCGACACTGCAGTGAACAAGGCAGACACGTTCCCTCTCCAATAATAATTTAATCTTGCAAGACAGAGATTCCCCGTATCCCCGCCCTCAGCACTGGCGAGGATCTGGTGACGCAGTGACAGAGAAAAGAGAGGAAGAAGATTTTGCTTGGAAGCCGCTTCTCCCCTCCATACATCTTAAGCACTGGCAGGAATCAGACTGGCGGGAGGAGCTCAGTCCTGACTGACCCTGGTATCAGCAGCTTCGCCCCTGTTACCATGACAACCGCTGACGTCAAAGCTGTGCAACTCGCTAAGGCCATGCTGTGTTTCGTGATTGGCTCGCTGTGCCTTCCATCCCAGCAAGCTCAATTGTATTAACTCTACTTTACCCATTTGGAGCAATGACTTAAATATTGTGCCATTTCACACAAGGGATGATACGGGCAGTAGTGGGAATGTAGTAACGACAAACCTGAGCAAACGGAAGTACAACTTAAAAGGGAGGGAAGGAATGAGGATGACTGATTTTTTTACGTTAGTGCAAAAGTAATTGTGGTTTTTGCTTACTAGCTTGGTTAAGGTCTGTGCTTGGAAAAGTAGCTAAAATGTAATTATGGAATATGGGAAGAGCGGCATGCTAAAATGGGATGGGGATTTAATGAGCTGTTGCAAGCATATCAAGTTTCCTGCGACTCTGGGGCTGTGGGATGTGAAGATTTTAGAAGACAGATAGAAATAGGCTTCTGAAGGTCAGAGAAATGTGAAGCCCAGAGATAAGGAAATGTCAACTATCAGTATACAGATGATAGTTAAAACCTTCCCAGTGGTAGAGAGCTGAAGGACAACAGAAGAAAGGAGAGCCAAATATAGAACGCTAGGGAATATCAACATTAAAAGAGAAAGGTAGTAGAAACGGAGGTAAAGCAGTTAGAGGTAGCTGAAGAATCAGAATCAGCAGCAGAATAAACACATAGAATGTAATGAAGTAGGGATTTTAAAATATGTGCAGTACAATCCTGTAATTAGTAATAGTTCTGGCAATCTTTTTTGCATTCTAAATAGAATAAAGTATTTTGGTTTAATTCTAAAAAATATTCTTCCACTGAAATATTTTAAATCAGAGGCCCAGAAAACAAAGGCTGGAAAGAACCGTAGACATCTAGCCCTCCTGGATGTGATAAAAATGAGGTAAACTTTTCTTTTTTTTTTTGAGTCGGAGTTTCACTCTTGTTGCCCAGGCTGGAGTGCAATGGCGTGATCTTGGCTCACTGCAATCTCCGCCTCCCAGGTTCAAGCGATTCTCCTGCCTCAGCCTCCCTAGTAGCTGGGATTACAGGCATATGCCACCATGCCTGGCTAATTTTGTACTTTTAGTAGAGATGGGGTTTCCCTATGTTGCTCAGGCTGGTCTCGAACTCCCGACCTCAGGTGATCCATCCACCTCGGCCTTCCAAAGTGCTGAGATTACAGGCGTGAGCCACCGTACCCGGACAAAATGAGGTAAACTTTTCTAAATATCTGCACAAAAAGCATGAAATCCTATATATGCTGAGATTGCTAGGCACTTCACAGTCTTCATTACAGAGACTGGTAGGACTTTGGGTCCTGCTTCATCAATCCAGATTTTTCATCTCTAAAACCACAGAGGAGAATGAAACACAGTAGACTGCTAGTTAAAATGAAATTTTTATAAGATTTTCTGGCTATATCCCCAAATGCACAGACAACAAAAGCAAAAATAGACAAATGAGATTACATAATACTAAAAAGCTATGCAACCGCAAAGAAAACAGTCAACAAAGTGAAAACAATCTGTAGAATGGTAGAAAATATTTGCAAAGCATACTTCTGATAAGGGGTTAATATCCAAAACATAAAAAGAACTCAACTCAACAGTAAGGAAACAAATAATCCAATTTAAAAAATGAGCAAAGGACCTGAATAGACATTTCTCAAAAAGATATACAAATATCTAGCAGCAATATAAAAAAGTGCTCAATGTCACTAATCATCGGGGAAATACAAATTAAAACCACAATGAGCTATCACCTCATACTTATTAGAATGGCTATTATCAAAAAGACAAAAGATAAGTTTTAAAGAGCATGTGGAGAAAAGGGAATCCTTGTACATTCTTGGTGGGACTGTCAATTAGTTTAGCCATTATGGAAAAAAGTGTGGCAGTTCCTCAAAATAATTAAAAATAGAACTACCATATGATCCAGCAACCCCAGTACTGAGTATATATCCAAAATATATGAAATTGGTATGTTGAGCTATCTGCACTCCCATGTTCATTACCGCATTATTCACAATAGTCAAGATATGAAATCAACCTAAATGTCCAGTAGCAGATTAAAGGATAAAGAAAATATCGTATCTATACATAATGGAATACTATCTGACCTTAAAAAGAAAGAAATCCTGTCAATTGTGACAACATGGATGAACCTGGAGGACACGATGTTAAGCAAAATAAGCCAGGTACAGAAAGACAAATACCATATGATCTCACTTACATTTGGAATGTAAAAAAGTCAAACTCACGGAATCAGAAAGTAAAATGGTGGTTATCTGAGGCTAGGGGTAGGGGTTTTGGGAGATGTTGGTCAAAGGACACAAAATTTCAGTTAGGAGGAATAAATCTATAAATCCAAGAAATATATTGTATATAACGTAGAGTTAAAAATAATACATTGTATATTTAAAATTTACTAAGAGAATAGATTTTAAGTGTTCTTACCATACACAAAAAAATGATAATGTGAGGTAATACTTATTTAAATAGTATCATTTAGCCATTCTACAATGTGTATACATATCAAAATACCATGTTATACAACATAAATATATAATTTTTACTTGTCAATTAAAAAATAAATGAAATACAAATTAGAGAAAGTAGAAATTAAAAAACTAAGTTTTTATACAACCCAGAATGTAAAACAATTTTTTAAAATGGTATATTTATTATCAGGATGTGCTTATTTTTAAAGTTTAGATTCTTAATATTTCCATACCATAAATTCAGTCAAAAAGACTTTCGAGTCTTTTGATGAGTATAATATTTAAAGATGTAGTTTGAATCAACATCATTATGTCAGCCCTCAAATCCAGTTGTACTGTACAACTAACAGAAAATACTGCACAGAAGTCTTAAGATAGTTACTTCTAAAGTAATCATTTTTTAAACACTCCACCCTTTTATCTCAGGATACTCTCAATTACATAGAGAAAAACTACATAAAATGCTGTAAATTATCAACATAGTTAATGCATTTATAATTTCCAATATGTTAAAAAAAACTTGGTATATTTTTAATGTGCAGTTTCACATTATTTGTATCTTTGTGTGAAATTTTAATAAAAATCTTATGGAATGGCATAAATACTACTATAGGTATACAAGGGGTATAGATTTTCTTAGAACAAAATATGCAAACCCCACAAAAATAAAAATAAAAGCAAATTTTATTGGGTACTTACTTACATATTTAAATGTAAGTTTGTAAAGTGGGGAAAAACATTTAATTTTTTTTCTGGTTTAATTATAAGAATACTATCAGAATCCTTGATAACAGATTATTCCTTAATATCAAGGATTTTATTATATAAGACTTTAAACCAATATATAAAAACAACACCGACCTATTTCTTTCTACTAGACTAGGGTTTCTTAGCCTTGGCACTACTGAGATTTGGGGCTAGATAATTCTTTGTCGTTGGGGGGTGCTGTCCTGTGTGTTGTAGGCTGCTTAGCAGCACACCTAGCCTCTACCCCCCTGCCAAGTTGTGACAACCAAAAATGTCTCCAGACATTGCCAAATTTGCAATGAAGGGCAAAACTGCCACCTTTGAAAACCACTGTACTAGATCATTCTCATCACCACATATGCATATTCCAGTATCTTCTATCTTAAAAAAATAAAATATGCCCTTAATGCTACATTGTCTTCCAGCTAAAACCTCAATTCTTTGACCGCATTCAGAGCTAAAATTCTAGAAAGAGCTGTACATATGCCCTGGTTCCATACCTCCAATGAACTACTCAAGATACTACAATTTAGTTTCTATCCCACCATTCTATGGCAACTGTTCACTGAGGCACTAGTGATCTCCATCTTGCCCACCCCAGTGAAGATTTCTCTTTCCTCATTTCAGTGTTTTTTTTCTGTAGCATTTGGACTAGCTGGCTACCCTTTCCTCTTTCCTCTGGCTTCTGCACGTACTCTACTATTTTCCGTACTATAATATATGTGCTGCCACACTGCACTCTTTCTTCTCTATCCTTAATATTAGAGAATGTCAGGGCTTGGTCTAGGCCTTTTGCCTATCTACATTCTCTCTATATTTGGTTTCACATAAGCCCCTGGCTTCAAATACCTATCTATGAGCTGATTACTCCCAATATATATCTTCAGCCTAGACTTGTTCCCTTGGACTCCAGGCATATTTATACAATTTCCTAATTGATAATGACAGTTACATAACTCATAAGCATCTCAAAATTAACATGTTGAAAAACGAATTCTTAATAGATGTAACCCCTGCTCCATATAACTTTATCCTCTGTATTTTTCCCCAAGTCTGTAAATGGTACCACCATCTACTCACTTGCTCATTTCAGGAAAAAGAAAAATCAACCACCTGGAAGTTATTCTTTTATTACTCCTTTCTTTTCATCTGCTGTTTCTTTAAGTATCATGGAGCCCTGTGTTTTCCAACTCCATAATGTATCTTAAATGTATCTACCTCTCTCCATCTCCAGTACTGTCGCTCTGGACCAAACCACCACAGTATCTTACTAGGGACACTGCAGTTGCCAGGTCTTCCTCTTTCCATCCTTCCCCACACCCAAACCATTCCCCACCCAGCAGCCAAAGCAGTCTCTTATATCATTCTTCTGCCTCAAACAACGGAACAGCTTCAGGTTACTTGTGGAATAAAATTCAAACCCCTTTCCACTGCTTATGAAGGTGCCTGCCTCCCTAACTTCACCCCCCTCCCACCCTATGACCACGTGCCAGAATGGCAGGTCTCTTCTTTGTTACTAGAATGTGACAAAACTAATCTCCTACTGGGCCCTGGCATTCATTTGATCCAATGAATGAAGAGTGCCAGGAACACTCTTCCTCTGCTCTTCTCATCACTTGTCCCTCAGGGCTCACCTTGCAAGTCACCTTACCTAACCTTTTTGGACAGAGCGCCCCTGGCCAGCCACTCTAAGGAAGCCTGCCCCATATACTGTACCTCATAAGGTGGTTATTACCTTCATGACACGTACTAAAATCCATAAGCATCCCTTGCACTTGCTGATGTGCTCACATGTTCACATATCTGGTGCACAGAAAAAGGCTTGGTGCTTGACACGTGCTACAATGAGCCTCACTTAGATTTCACTGTTCATAAGCCCAACACTGAGTACTGAGCTACTATCAAATGCCTAGAATTGAATCAGGCTTTTGAATAGTAAAAATAAGTTCAAAGTAAATAATACTGTATTACCATATTAAATAAATGTATTAAATGTGTCTGAATTCACCTGAACACTTTTCTGAAAAATTTTAAATTTTATTTCAGAACAGGATAATGTGTGGCCATGGGAAAGTAAAGAGAAATGTATATTAAATATCAGTACAACCTGGCCCAGGTTGTTATATAATGCCAAGCATATTAATCAAAAGTAAAATTATAAATCATATATTATGGTAGATGCTTATATATATTATGCATATAATATGTATGTATGTTAATTTTATCATTCTCTTTAAAAGACAGCTAGATTTCTAGGTAGATCTATAAATTTTATTTCTTAATAATCTTTTATACATTTATGTGCATTTACAACCATTAACTGTGTTTCAATTTCTAACCATCTTGGATTTATTTCAGATGGTCCTCTCCTAAGAGAACTTCTGAATGGTCCTCAAATGTTAATATATCATTGAGCTTACTTGAAACTACTTAAATAGAAATAAAAGATACAACAGATATCAAAACTAAACTCACTGTCTTTCACTCCCCAAAAACTATAACTTCTCTACTACTGATCAGGTTCTGCTTTTTATTCATTTATGTATTTATTTAAGAAGCTTTCAAGAGCAACTACTATGAGTACCTCACTCTGTTATCATTCTTTTTCACCTGTAAATCCCTTTCATTCCACCTCTCTCCCTATCAGTCTCTTCTACATGAATGACAATTCTAAATACCCTTTCAGGAAGGCCTCCCCTTTCCCCAGAGTTTCATTTGTTATGATCCTCATGTGTTCCGCAGGTGCTTTTGTTCTAGAAAATAACTCAACTGATTTATCACAAGTAATCCATCCTTCAAACATTTATCGAGGCATTTATTTAGGTCCTAAAAACTAAGGTGAAGTTCATGCCCTTCATTTTTAAAGTCAGGGAAAGGCTGACATGCAAAGAAATAATTGTGATATAAAGTGGTAGTGTAAAATTTAATACAAACATAGGTTTATTATCTTTTTTCTTCCCCATGAGAGGAAAGAAGACATGGCATTGCATGTAACAACAGTGCTCTGCACAAGGTTGTTAGTCAACTGTATACAGGAGAAGAAAGAAACCAAATGTAACTTACCGAGCGTCCGGAAAGGTCTCTGACTTGGTAAGTGGGAGAAGAAACCAGGCTTCAGTGCATTTGTAATCACAACGTCAAAAAGGTCTGTAAAATCATTCCTAAAAGCAACACAATTTTTCATAAATTTATTTTAAGAATTAGAATAGGTGCATATAAAACAGAATTTGATCTTTGCTTATCTATTTTACAACAGCATCATTTATCTTTTAATTAACTTTTATATGCTTTATATTTTTCTCACACTTTAAGGTGAACATTCCGTTGGAAATAGAAGGTGGTTGGGTGAGTACTAGTCTTCCTGACAACTCTTTGAAGTATAAACATAATCAGGAAAAAAAGAAAGCAGCACATAGACTCTAGGTACCAAGCTGGCTTTGGCAGTGAAGTCAATAGTTTCTAACAGTTGGAAATATTTGGAAAATCTATCTTCAAATTTGGGGGCCTGCAATTGGCTGGCTTTGTTAGCTTGAAGAGTTAACAATTTTGTGTGTTACATGGGTCCCACAGAAAGCAGCATTATAGCAAGTCATGGTCATCTTTCAGAGAGTGCTTCAAATATGAAGAAGATACTTTATCTGACAATCAGTGTAGTCTTATAATGTGGTAACTTTTATATGATAATAATTAATGATTTTAAATCTGTACTTATCATTATATTAAGGATTATTTCTGACGGCAAAGGAAAGGTAGCCCTTCTCCTGAAGGACTCACTATTACAATGGGGGAAACAATATTTATGCAGCATTCCAGAATACTTTTATGAATCAAACAGCAATAAATAGAAATTGAGATGAAGGAAGACTATTGCTATCTATGCTAATAAAAAAGGAATTAAAATCTTAATTGTTCATTTTAAAGTTCATTTTTGTTCATCTAAATTTAGTTAGTGGGCCCACTACTAGGATAGCAAATGTCTCTATGAGCGGCACCTTCCAAGACATCCAGGACTTTAGCCTTAATTCACCCAAAGGATGCATTATTATATATCAGCCTATATGTTATTCAAAAAGCAGAAATTCTACTCACAGATTGTAAGCATATCATAGAACAAACTAAAGCCACACATGGTAAGAACATGGAAATCATGATGCTAAAAAAGCTGGTGAAGGTAGGTTTTAAGGCTCAAACTTGCTCCATACTCACGGCAATTCGGTATTTGATGGAATTGGAGGAAACATTAGGGGAGACCTAATCGCTCACTCTGGAATCTTGCTTTGACCATAGATATTTCCTGGTACTGCCCACAAGAATAAGTATTTACACACTGAAGTCTATCAACTATTCCTATCTAATTCTCTACCTGTATTATGCTATTTGAATATCCCCTCATACTCACAAGGCATTACTGTACCATTTTTATGATGACAAAATTGAAGCTTAAAGAGGTTATAAAACCTACTACAGTAAACTGCAGAGTGGGGCTTGAAGTCAAGTCTGTCTTACTTTAAAGTCTATGCAATTATACTGCCTTCATTTTCACGAATTCAATCCCATCCTGGCTGTGTTAAACAGTAAAGTACATGGCTCCACACTGAAATGACTAAAAAGTGGCTGTACTCCAGGTATCTGTGGAGGAGTATAACCTACAACTCAGTGTCCCTCAGTCATCATCCAAAGATGAGAAACCAAATTCATGGAAAACTGAAGGATATACAGTTTACCACCTTCTAGAAAACCTAAAACCCGGACATTCCGTGAGCTATAAGCATACTGGTCCCCAGTAACATTGCTTTGCTAAAATGTACTTGGTTGGGCTGCTGTCAGCAGATATTGAGGTATGTCATCAGAAAAAAAAAATCAACTTGTCACTCAGCATTGCTTAAAATAATGATATGGTCATGGCTGACACTTTTAAAAAAGCCCTGGTCTAATTTGCTATCTGTATTTCATAAGACAATGAAAACCGAATGACTCATCACTCACCCAAGGATATATTCACAGAGAAGTCTACAGTAATCACTGTGAGAACTGGTAATTAACAGAAGAATTTTCCCAGCATTCTTTAGCTGTCGAAGCCACTTTTTCACAGATTCAGGACAACTGTGTAAATATCTGCCTGGATCTCTTTTTATTTCTGGAAAATATATTCCACAGTTTTCTGAAAAATAAAAATATCATTGAGGTTTCTCTTTTTAAATATTTTTTAACTAAATGTATTCTCTAACAAGTTAATCTCTTTCAAATCTATAGATAAAACTAAAAGGATAAGAACAAAGTTTGACCAACCTAGCAATTATGCCAATACCACTTGCTTTTTAAGAATAGTTCTTTACTTGAAAACATATTATTGTTTGAAAATGTTAGTTGATAATATTCGCTGGCTATTTGACAAGAACTGATAAACTGTTAAAACAGGTAACACAAGAAACACAATATGATCAACATTTTCAAATGCTGTAAGAGAAAACCTTACATGTGAAATATCAATTGGTTACAAATATTCTTTTAATTATTCAATGAATATTTGCTGAATACAGATAGGAAACAAATCAACATTCAGATATTGCACCAGGATCATGTCTTTGGCATAAATAGCCAAGAAGGGCGATGAGTTCCTCAGAGTCACAGTTTGCTATTTCAGATGGAACCTATACTAGGGGAGCCATTCTATAGCCTCTGAGAAGTGCTAAGATATCAAATGGAAAAATTGGTGTAAAATAGGCCAGAACAGGCCAAAAGGCACTGTAGTTGACAGGGAACATTGAATGACTCGCATCACTGAAGTGGGACTGCTTACTCTGCCCCTTTAGAGTATCCATGGGGTCTGGCTGAGCTCCAGGGCAGATGGTGGCAGTGTTTCCAGATGTCTTGGCCAGACTTACCCATAGTGCTTGACCCAGTGCTTTTAAAGTTGTGGGTACTCAGCAGGCAATTGCAGATTTCGTTGAAATGCTACTAGATTCATAACACCTTTTAGAAATATTGCTCTCAGAGCATGATAGAACTAATAAGCAGATAAAAATAATCCAAGATTTTACTTTCTCTAATTGTTACGAAAAGGACACATGCATAGACAATAAAAAAAATAGCTTAAACAGCTTGTACTGAATGATAGAGTCTGCAGTAGCTAGATATGGGATACATCTGTGACTCTGTCCAGTGTGATACACTTGAAATACTTGAAAGTTATATTTCAAGAACATCAGCACATCAGGAAGAAGAGTCTTTTTTTTTTTTTTTTTTTTTTTTTTTTGAGACGGAGTCTCACTCTGTCACCAAGCTGTAGTGCAGTGGTGTGATCTCTGGCTAACTGCAACCTCCGCCTCCCGGGTTCCAGCGATTCTCCTGCCTCAGCCTCCTGAGTAGTTAGGACTACAGGCGCCACCATGCCCAGCTAACTTCTGTATTTTTAGTAGAGACAGGGTTTCACCATGTTTACCAGGATGGTCTTGATCTCTTGACCTCACAATCTGCCTGCCTTGCGCTCCCAAAGTGCGGGAATTACAGGCGTGAGCCAGTGCCCGGCCAGGAAGAAGAGTCTTTAGTGCAACAAAACGAACAAATAAAAACAAAAATGGTAGCAAATATTGTGGTCTGCCTCCCCACATCCATCTCCCTCTTTGCTGGGGAGTGCTCTGATATTGTTTCAGGTTTCATCTTCCTCTGAGGGGGTCTGTGATGCTAGCAAGGGCAAGGGTCTCTATCAGTCTACACCTATCACAGTTACTCCCTTCTCCTGTCATTGAATTGTTTAGGAAGTACTGGGGACCCAGGCATGGCAAATGAGACCTGAAGAGAACTCTGCTGTAGGATCCTGAAGTAATATATACCACCGATAAAAAGAAACCTATAAAGGGGGAAATATCCCCACTTCTACTACTGGACTTTACCATTATTATAAATTCTATGTAGAACTGCAGTGGTTATCATCAACACAAAGCACAAGTCTGATATATCAGAGATAGCGGAGTAGACATATGAAAGGAAACAAACCTGGGTCCCTGATGATATCACTGGGTTTCTGCTTTTGTTTCTGTTTTTGAGACAGGGTCTCACTCTGTTGCCCAGACTGGAGTGCACTGTGGCACAATCATGACTTACTGCAGCCTTGAACTCCTAGGCTCAAGTGATCCTCCCACCTCAGGCCTCTAAAAGTGCTGTGATCACAGGCGTGAGCCACTGTGCCTGGCCATCATTGGATTTCTGATTAAGTCACTGACGAACTCTAACCACCACTGGAAGTACTGTTCAACTTCTGGACAACTTCTAGTTGTACAAAATAACTCATTTTAATAATAGCTTAAACATTAAGGATATTTATTATTTGCAACCTAAAGCATCGTGATTCAGAAAATGTATTTCATGAATATCATAACCAGACCAAAAATAACAAAAGAAAGAATATGTTGCAATATGAGAATATTTAGAAGACCAAAACCAAAAACAAAGTTTTTGCTCTTTTTATATTTTGCCCTACAGGAACTTTTGTGTGTGAATCTCTAGGATCTCTTTTTAACATACCAGAGGCTATATAATAGTCCTTTAAAAAATTAAAATATATTCTCTGTTTTCCAGGGAAGAGGAAGTACTAGTAAGAAAAGGCCCGTTTAAGAAACAGATGATAATAATAAATGCAAATGGCCAAGAACAGAAAAGTATGATGAGTGGATGACTGCTAATTTCAGAGGCTGTGTCTCTCTCGGAACTTACTATACCTAAGGGGGTCAGAGGTGAGATTATCTCACTTAGTAAAACAAAGCTTTTGTAGCAAGAAGAATTTTATGGGTTACATAACAAAAAAATTTATAGTGTGTAATGCTGAAAACAGGCTTGTTTTCAGAAAACTTGAGAGAAAGTTATTTTCTCTTAGCTATATGTGCTTAGTGCCATCTAGTGATCAAAATATAAATTACTATTAAAAAGCTGCTGTTAACATTTCCAAAGGAATAAAAATATAAGACGTATGCATTTAAATACAATATTTTAAATTTCTTACCTAGGTTAATTTCATTAGTATCTCTTAATTAGTAATGTCTGATTGAAAAGAGTACAAATATAATAATTTAATCAGATAAAATTATTCTCTGAAGTCATAATGGAGATGTCCTTGGTTTGTTCATAAGCCAGACTGAAATGGACAAACTAAAAAAGACAAGCCCTGTACAAACACATACCCAGTGGTAGATAATGAGTTGCTCTTACTACAAAAGATCACTGGCTGCCATGGAGAAAATATTTTTGCCCCCTTGTAACCTCCAATTATTTAAGGAATAGGAGACATAATTATACAAATAGAAACATCTTTTTATTGAAATAAGTCAAGGTATTAAATCAAATAAGAGTTATGTTAAACATACACAATGGATTATAACTGTCTATTAAATTATATCCCCAAAGAAACTATAAACTTCTAAAGGCAAGAAATATATCTTTCTGCTTGGCATGGAGCAAGTATTCAACATATGAATACCTAAATTAGTACAGGAGCAGACACAGGAACATTTATATTTCCCTACATTCAAGGCAAGAGTTTGATTAGTACCAGAGAGCCAAACTGAAGTGACAAAAATAATATCATTCATGTACAATTAAGGCAGCGTATGAAAAGTCATGTTTAATTATGATACTAATTAACACTGATTGAACAAAATGGAATTTAGACCTAAGATGGAAAGGAGTGGTATTGTTTGTTCTTAACTCACAAAGAAGCCTGTGTTTTCACTTAACCTCTAAAGGAATTCTATTTCACTGCCACTTTATGTAACTTATTTTCCTGGTTTTTCCACCACTCTTAGATCCTTCGATGCTGGTATTTTCTAGGTCCAGAGGAGATTTAAAGGAAATTCTTTTAAAAAGCTGATTCTAAAGAATAAAAGTTCAGCCTCCTATGTTAGAAAATTGGTTAATGTAGAGTGACAGAAATAATACCAAAGTGTTGCAACAGTCTGATATGCACATCAAATGGCCTGATACACTAAAGAGGATTTAGGGACCTCTCGTGGTAAAAAAATATAGTACAACCTGAATATTAAAAATCCTTTTTTCCAGTTTAACAGACAATTGTGCCACATCACTATTTCTATCATCACTGAATAAGCTTTTTCTTGCTAACTGTATCACTACTGTTTGCATGATTTTTGGCCAGAATTTTCCAAGCTGCTGTCCGAGGGGACTAGAGATGCCAGGATGCTAACACTTCCATGATCAGCCTCCAAATAAGGTCTGTTGTTGTTTCCATTGCATAGTATAATTTAGAAGAGATTTAAATATTTATAATCTTTACAAGTTATATAAGCACATGCTAGTGAACAGCTAAAATGTTTAGCGATGAACTGTTTAAATGTACTTGCTGTAGAGATGATATAATTAATTTTCTGTAAAAAAGAAACTTTTTTCTTTGATAAAAGATGCTGAAATATTTGTTGGAGGATAAAAGAGACAAATTTATTTTGTTTATTTATAGGTGGCAAAAAATAAAATGAAAATTTATTACATTTGCTGTTTATATAACAAAATATATGGTTTATATCTAATTTTATAATTAAATAAAGAAATCTAGAATAGATTGTTTAAATTGAAAATCTATATGCTAAATATAATGCTTGGAAAGTCTCTCAAATAAAAACTGGGAAATGAAGTACAGAATATATGAAAAAAACATAATATATAAAATTTACATTTTAATAGCATCTGATTTCCAGCTCTGTAATTTAATTTGCATATCCTGGCCCTCCTCCAAAAATTCTGATTTAATTGGTTTGGGGTAGGGCCACAACATTGGTATTTTTTTTTTTTTTAAAGCTTCCCAGGTAGTTCTAATGTGCTACCAGGATTAAGAATTGTTGCCCTAAAATATAAAAACTAGAATTCTTACTATTATTTTCTGTGTATTTTGCCTGTTTCACTGGAAATCACAGGCTCTCAGAGGGCAAGGACTTCTGAGTTTTGTAATATCTTTATTACCTAACATATAGCTTTGTACATATTAGGTAATCAACAAACAATAACTGTCACCAATTATCTTAAATGCTATTGTGGTTGATGATCTTTAAAATGTTTACTCTTATCCTATACCAATTAAGCATAGTATTCTAGATTTAATTAAGTATTGTGAATACAGAATAATGGATTTCATTCCTCCTATGAAAGGAGGATTCCTGGAAAAAGGGTATATTATGAAATTCTTTGAAAGAAAAATTATTCGAACAGTTTAAATGAGTATAGACAAGCCAAACAGACTCCTTTATCTCTCCAAAGCCATCAAACTGCCTGACTCTGGGCTGAATACAGCCTATAAATATGATTTTGGGTCAGCGGTATTTTAAAATTTTTGGATGTTAATGTCCTTGGACAGTATTACATATGTATTGTAATAGTTTACCCACAATCCCACCATACCATATTGTCTACACTTGGCTTAGTCAACTCCCCTGTTGGCATCAGAGTTCACAACTTATTTTTTCTCCTATGATATCGGAATGAATCATTCTAAAAGAACCTAGTTTCCTCTTTCTGACATGGTTACTGGACAGACAATGTAAATGCGGAGAGAGGTTTTTGAAGGTCTGCCTGGTTTTATTCAAAATGTAACAAATCCTTTAATGAGGATGCTGACAGCTGGGAGGGTCAGCAGATGGATCTGATGACAGAATCACATACAATAACAACTGGACAGGCTGTAAGGTCGACAAGGTGACTCAGTGAGGTAAAATTTCATAGGGAGAGATGTAATCTTACCCGGTTGAAAGCTCAGCCATACAGGCATAACAATGGAGGAGGTGTTGTTTGTCAGCAACTTCAAAATACAGAGCTTACAGTTAGCTTAGGCTCCACAGTATAGACAAAGTATAATAACAAGTTTGGAGACCATGTTTTGCAATTTATTTAGTTACTACTATGTACTTTTGATATCATGTTTCTGGAAAAATATCTGTGCTCCAGAAAGCTGGGTAAGAAGCATGTGTCCTCCTTTATAGCTCTAGGCATCTTATCTTCATGTGCTCTGTGTTATCCAGTTAGGTGATTAGATTATAGAGCTACATTAATGTCAGTACAATGTTCAGAACCAGGAAAGCAATAATTTCCACTCTTTTAATCATTCTCAGACTAAACTTTGATAACTGGGTTCTATTCTGCATGACACTTTTCACAAGAAAGTGTGTCCAGAGGAGAATGATGATGTTAACAATTCCTATGCCCCACCCTAGAGATCTCTGGTGGAGCCCCAGAAAGTTACACCTGGCCAATCAGACATTTGCAAAGCTATGAAATAGGCAGCTTCGAAGGACCATTTTAATCTTAGGGTTGCTTGAGTCTATGCCTGCATGGTGATGTCCAGCCAGATAACTCTTTAGCCACAATGAACACCCATTTCCACAGTGTTTCTCCTCCTCTAAAATGTCTTTGCATTTTGAATATGATCTTTCTAAAACAGACTTTCGGCAGAGTAGTGGGTCTCAAAATGAAGGTAAATTAGAATTATCCAGAATGCTTTCAAAAATACTCCTAGAGTTTCTGATTCAGTAGGTCCGGGGTGGGGCCTGAAATTGTGCATTTCTAACAATTTCTCAGGTCAATTGACAGTCCAAGGACCATACCTGGAGAATTACTTCAGTAGAATACCCCTACAAAACCAGACAGCTTTTTGAAAGTCTTTTTCTACTAGCAGAACATGGTCCTCGCTATTTTGACTAGAAGTACAAAACCAGATTATGCGTATTTAATGTTATCTGATAAAAATGCTCAAGTCTGTGTCTATGTTTAAGAACATTTTAAGTAAAAATCTTTTAAGTAAAATAAAATTTATTTTTATTTCCTTTATAAGAAGGATATATGTGAAGTAAAGACTTAATGATGAACTGTTTTATGTTTTTCACTGTACTATTTCACATTCACTTTCATTTCTCAGCCTTGAGAGCAATACTTTTGTATGTAAAGTAGAAAAAACACACACTTTGGTGTCAAATGGCCTAAGTTTGAATCCCAGGTTTGCCACTTACAATATCAGGATTTTTGAGAAATTTACTTAAAAATTTTAATTTTAATTCTTAATTTCTTCACCTATAAAATCTCATTAAATGACGGAGAAGAAAGCCAGGCACAGTGATGTGCGCCTATAGTCCCAGCTACTTGGGAAGCTGAGGTGGAGGATCACTTGAGCCTAGCCTAGGCAACACAGAGATATCCCATCTCTTAAAAAACAAAAAAAGTAGTGTGGCTAAAGTATCCATCTCATAGTGCTTGGCACAAAATCCCCAATAAGAATTCCCTTCCACCCCTTCTACTTACTTAGACACAACTCTGTCTGATCCTTTTGCAGGAAGCCTATCACTAGAGGTGAAATAGCCAGGATCCTGTGCCTGTTACTGCACTTCTCAAAGTAGCATTAGGTTTTAGTAGCTCATTATAATTGAAGGGGCATTTTCATGTTCTCCTACATGTGATCTACACATAGAACAGATGTTAAATTTATTGAACATAAAACATAAAAGATGTGAGGTGGACTGAGTTTCCAAGATGGACACAACAATATCTCCCACCTCACATGTCTAGAGTTGGAGTTAATTGTTCCATTCTTTTATATCTGGGCAGGTTATTTTACTGCTTTGACCAATAGAATGTGGTGCAAATGACCCTGTGTTAGTTCCAGGTGTAGCCCTTAAATGGTCTGGCAGCTTCAACTCCTTATCTGTTGGAAGCCATGTGCCATGTTAAGATGTGCAACCAATCTGAGGCTACCTGAGATGCCGTGAGGAATAGGTTACATGAAGAATTTGTGTTGTAGGTGTTCCAACTGCCAGCCCCAGCTGAGTGCTGAGCTAAAAGCTTCAACTGCAAGACATATAGTGAGCCCCTTGGACATCCAGCCCAGTCATGCCTTCAGATGACTACTGTCCCCGTTGACATCTGACTGCAACCACAGGAGAGACCCCACATGAGAAGCACCCAACTAAGCCCAGAATCCGTAAGTGACATAATACTGTTTTGTGTAGTGGTATCCTATGGAGCAATAGATAACCTAAACAAGATGCTTTGGAATAAAGTTCCAATTTTAATGATTATCTCTATGCAATTCAAGATAAAATATTTACAAATCCTTTTAGAAACAGCTGAAATAAAAGTAAACAGGCTCTAAATTGTTTTTCTTCACCTCCGAAAAATAACTCAAAGGTTTCTATTGCAGATAAATTTACAAAATGTAAATACATGAAGAGCTTATGTCAGCATAAATGTTTTAAACAGTTTAAAGAAAACCAAAATTAACAAGTATTTAAAGCAAATTCTACATACTTATCACTTCTCATCTAGTTCAAATACGAAACACTTAGAAACTGAAAATAATAATCAATTGCTGAAATATGGAGTGAATATAGCAGTAAAAAATGATTATCCTGGGATGTTTGTTCCCTCTGCCTCCCTGCTACCCTTTAAATCTCAACTCAAAAACTTTGGATTTTTCTTAAAAAACTAGATTGGTATTCAAAGGAATATGCATTTTAAAGATCAAATTTTATCATAAGAGTGCACTGTTTCCTTAATTAATTTAGTTCAAATATCCTCAGTTTCTTCATAAATATCTTTTCTTAATAATAAAGCCAAAAGTATGCAGAGCTATATTTCACTTAGAAGCAATCCATTTCAGAACACACATAAAGATTATAATCACAGAGGATTACTTGTTCAATGTCCAGACAGTATATTATATAAATAGGAAAGCCCTCTCTAGCCTCCTAGGTCTGTGCCACATCTATACCTTGCATAGACACAGTAGTTAAGCAGCTATTTTAATGAGGCATTACTCTGTTTTTCACTATACTTTCCACCTATATCTGTATCACATCAGTCATATCTTCTATATGTCTTCATAAAATATCACCTGGTTAGTTACTCCATGGTAACAAAAGAAAAAGGAAAAAAAGAACATACTAAAGTTTCAAATCGGGGAGATTTTAACTCAGATAATTGTTTTGACAAAGTTATTAACTTTTTAATATAAAATCTGAAACAGAATTGATGAAATAGCATTAGAATAATGAAATAATTTCTTTGATATAACAAACATAAATATATAGGATAGTCTATGTGTAATACTCTGCAACATTGTTTGAGGAGTAATAATGCCCTAAGCCTGGGTTCTTATCCTAAAATCCATACATGGGCCTCGGTGCGTGAATGAAACCTCAATACTCTTTGCAACATTTTGTTCATCAGTGTGTTGTGTGTGTTGGGGGATCACAGCAGGTGTAGGCTCTCTACCTTTAATTAGATTCCTGAGGCTAGGGACATGAAGAACCACAGACTTAGATTCTCCTAGACTTGTACAGTACAACAAAGCAAACATTCCAATATCCCTCCCTTTGTTCTAGTTGAGAAAAATCTTATAAAAATGTCTTAGAAAAAGGAAATTCTCTGTAATAGGTAGTACAGAATTTGTACACAATTTGTTGAGGAATAAATATACTTGCTGGACTCTATATTTTTTACATGTAAATATTCTAAGTCCAATAAATTTATATTTATTTAGCATGGCTAATGAATGGGTGTTCTAGTAAAATTAATTTGTAGCTTAATTAAGAATAACCAAATATATAATATAAAAACATACATAAAATATAATCAACTCTTACTGTTGAACCTATATGGAAAAAAGAAGTATTTAAATAGATTAAATTATTGCTTTTCTTATATATGATACACTTTTGCTACAGAAAATTCATTGTATTGGGTTTTTTACTGCTGCACAACAAACCACCTCAAACATGACGGCTTAAAATAACGGTGTATTATCATCTCCTGATTCTGAGGGTTGACTGAACTCAGCCAGGCATTTCTCACTTGGAGTTGTGCCTGGGGGTATGGAATCATCTAAGGGTTTCTTCACTCACTGTCTGGCACCTGGGCTGGGTGGGCTGGAATGGTGAGAGCTGGTGAAACAAACATCTCTCCACTTAGCTAGCTTGAGCTTTCTCACTGCATTTGGGTCTCAGGGTAGTTGGACTTCGTAAGTGGCAGTGGGTTTCCCTCAGAGCAAGTGTTTTAAGACAAGCAAAAGCTGCAAGACTCCTTATGACCTAGTCTTAGGAATTTTACAGTAGCACTTCTGCTGAATTTTACTGATGATAGAGGTCCGGGTCATTTTCAAGCAGAAGAAAACAGAAAAGTGTGACTTCCGAGAGGCATGATTCATTAGGGAGCTATCTTTGCAGACTAGCTACCAAACATACTAATACTTCCATGTGATTCCTGCCAGTGTATTTTCTGTTCATATCTAACTCTGTGGGAATTTTAAGGATACCATATATAGTTTTTTTTACCTGTGTTTCTGTTCAGCATTGTATCTGAGGAATTTCCTATGGCATTAACATTTATTTTAAAACATTTCCATGGTTTTAATTTAATATCACATTTTAAAATAGATTATTTATAATAATCATCCTTATAATAACTGACATACCCTGAGTGCTTATTTTTGCCAAACACGGTTCCAAGACCTTTATAACTATTAATGGAATTAATCCTCATAACAACCCCATGAACAGGTCCTATATGATTCCTCCTATATGATTCCCATTTTGCAATGGAAAAATCTGAGATACAGAGAGGCTAAGGAACTTGCCCAAAGTCACACAGCTACCATGTGGCAGAATCGGAATTTGAATGCAGCCAGTCTGCTTTCAGAGCTTGTGCAATACTGCCCCTCCAGTTACAAGGCATTTGGGGACTCTATGGTAACTACAGGGTCACCACAAATCCTTACTCTTTTTTCTTTCCCATGGTACTTTATGATGTAGTATTACAGTTCAGGGGTTTGGGTTTTAATCAGAATTTTAATAAGTGAGAGCTCAGAATTTGGATAAATTTAGACAAATCAGCTTCTTTTTGAACCTTACACATAAATTTATTTAAAATCTTGCAATGTGAAAAGCCTTTAAGCATGGCACTGAACTCGAAAGCCATAAAAGAAAATTGACACACCAAATTAGATTTCTGCAGAGGAAAAAAGTATCCATCAATATGCATTCTAATTTTATCTAGAACTGAAAGGAGCCTTAGAAATCACATCCTTCAACCTTGTCATATTAAAGATGATTAAGTAGCCACCACATATTTTACTCAAAATTACAGTTAGTAACAAACTTGGGTATGGAATACAGTCCTCAAGAATCCTAGTCCACTAAACCTCATCATTTATGTGTCTAAATCTATATGTTTGAGATCTAATTTATTTGGTGACCATTATCTGTTAAAGAAAAATAACTTGCGTTCCGAAGCAGAAATCAAATGCTTTAAATGGTATGCCTGTTTAGCTATATAATTATTGGATAATAATTATAAAATTCAATTCTGCTTTTCCTCAGGATTTCTGTAGAAGTTCTTCATAGTCGCTGAACTGATATTGTCTCTGCTATTATCTGAAAACTCAGACCTTCCACTGAGATGGGAAAACAAACTCCAAATAAACGTCTCAGGTTAAGGCATAAATATTATCTCCCTTCCTGGAATACACTGCCCTCCCTCTGCCGCCTGGTGAACCTTGGAGGCTTGTCACAAGGTTACCTTCTATGAGGAGCCCTCCCCAATACCCACTCTGCACATCAATGATGGCATTCATCATGTTACACTATAATCAACACTTGTAATAACCATATTTATGTATTTTTCTTTCTTCTGAGACTCCGAGATCTTTTAAGAAAAGAACCATCTTAACATTCATGCTTATACTCTTAATATCAGGCAAATACCAGAGGATTCCTAACTACAGAAGTAAGTGTGTGTGGGAAAAAGCTACTAGGCAAGACTTACCAGGTGACCATAAAGACCAGAGGTTGGCAAATCACAGCCCACAAGCTAAGAAAGGTGCTTACATCTTAAAATGGTAATATAAGTATCAACATAATAGCCTTGATTTTGGCTTTTGGTACCCAAAGCCTTTAATATTTACTATCCAGCCCTTTAAGAAAAGGTTTGCTGAGTCCTGATATGTAGTATTTAATAACTACAGGACAGTAACATAATAAAAATATAATTAGTTATATATAACACACTATTATTAGAAAGTACCAAAAGAATAATAAAATCATCAATTTAAGAGACTTTGTTTAAAGGCTATGCAGTCTCTGAGCAGAGTGAATATTAAAAAATCATTTGTGATCAAACTAATGAAAGACAACATAAATACCTTTATGTATCTTTTAATCACAGTGAATCCCCACCATGATGTAACTACCCCTCAATTATTCTCTGGCCTGGGTTCTCTATTAGTATATTCTGAGCCAGATGATGGCTCTCTTTACTCTGCCGTCTCTTTAAAACCTATCTATATGTGCCTTTGCTATTGCTTTTATGATTTTAGCACACTTTATTTTTAGTCTCTGAATAAGATGTTCTCAGGCTCACTTGGTCTGCTTATTAAAAGAGGAATTGCAGGGGCCACAGAAAGACACTACAAGTCTAGGGCTGAAAGCTACCACTGGTAATATTTTCCCTCATGAATGTCAAAGGAAGTTGAAAGATCCAAAAAATGCACATGATGACATCATCAGAAAGAACTAAAGAGCTTGTAGCTTGAGATGAATGAATAAAGGCACTATTGCCTAAGTACAGTCTTACAAATTAACTGTGCAAGAAATAGGAATGTTTTCCTTGGTACAGAAAAATAAAGATGCCTCCAGGTAAAACCCGGGACAGGTTTTAGGGGCTAGCTTCAAAGAGATACACTGAAGATTTCATTTCAAACGGTTTTAAAATGTATTTGTGAAGCACAAAACCATTTTGGGAGGGTTTTGTTTTCAACAGAAGTCAGTCCACTGACGTTATCCTTACTTGAAATCTTCTACCTCCTTCAGAAGAGAGAAGCTGGAAAAAATTAGGAGAACTAAAATGGGATGCCTCGGGGCAAAGCAGACTCAGAAATGTGGCAATGCTTATTCCTTTGAAAAAAGTCACAGTTGACTTCTCTAGCTCTGAGGCACAAAGAGATAACAGCAACAAAGAAATCATAAGCTAGACATTAGGGGTCATTAACTATCAACGTCTTAAGGAAATCTGCCCTACACTGAGGACTGAAGTGCTCAATTATTTAACAAACAAAAGACCTGGAATAGAACTTTCACTGTTTCTTCTAACCTGGTTTTTCTTCTGTAGTAGGCAGCCTAACAGAATGCCAAGACAGCATTTCAGTACGTATACACTATGCTAAATTCAGCTCCCAAATCAATATCAGTAACGAAAATAATCTGTGATGGGAACCCAGTACTCATTCCACAATGATCAGTAATGAGGCTCAGAGTAAAGAAAGCCTGGCGGCAGCTCTTCATAGCCTCTGTAAGGAGTGGGCAGAGACTCAGGTAGAAATACAGTGGGAACCTGGGCATGAGGGGTTCATAGTTGAGTAATGGCTGGGTTCCCAGAATATTCTACTCTAAGCAGGACTTTTAACCATCTCAATTCCTCTTTTTCCTTCTCTGGTCTTATTTTTGCCTCTTTCACACTGCCTCCTTCCAATCTAATCAATGCAACAAGTTTATGTATTTTGGTTATTTTTTAGAATTAACAAACATATAATCATAATAAAATAACAATCATATATACTTTTCAAACATAAAGATGAAAGACTTTTTAAACCAAAAATTAAGTAACTCTTTACCCAGTTAACATGAAAAAAAAAATAAATAAGGTTATAAACTTAGTCTTTACCTATATAATATGTATATATGTATCTACCATCTATCTAATTAAATATTTTAAAGGATTTTTTTTTTGCTTTCTCTCTTTAGAATACATTAAGTCCACAATAAAAAAGAAAACATTTACTTCTATAGCTACAGACTTTATTGATCTTAAAAGGAAATGTAGGTACACAAATATTTTTTTCCCACGATTTCTTAAGATACATGATCAATCTTTCAGAATAAAGTGGAAGAAATCTGCTGTAGGCAGGGAATAGGCATAGTTATTAATGCAGAGATATCAGCTCCCAGAGGATCTGAATAAAACAATATTGTAATAATGAAACTATCTTCTAATAAAAAATTACATTCTTTCTTTTGACCTAGGAAAAAGTTTGTTAAGAAAGCATATGACATAAGTGATCAGACTATTTATTTTTAAAAGGAAAGATGTCCTTTTAAAAATAAAAGGAAATTTAATTAAAAGGAAATTTAAATGAGACAAATATTTTGCACACAATTATTTGGCAAATGTTAGCAATAAACACTAAATACCCTATGTGTATTCACTGAAGAAAAATGTGAGTAAAGAGAAAACTGCACTAGACTTTGACCAATTAACATTTTATCTAAAAACTATGGCAAAGAAAATGTTTTGCCCTCCAGATAAAAAATCAGTTTAAAACATCAAAAGGAACTTAATCTAAATGTCTCATGCCAGCAAATTAAATGATTATGGAGCAGGGTAGCAGGGATGGCAGAAAGAAATTCATAATTTGCAGGTGACTTCATTAAGAAAGCTGTTGATGTAAGGAGAGTTGCTATTCCATTTCTACTGAAAAGCTTCAGAGGACAAAGTTCTGTACCAGAGTAGACACACAGATAAAGTATATTACAGGCTATGGTCTCCAGTGTTCCTGGGTGGTATGGACCCAAATCAGACAGTCTTGAGTCAAGTCTTAGTTGTGCAATCTCCTTGGGTAAGTGCTTTAGTCATTCAGAGACTGTTGGCTTATCTATAAAATGATCATAGTCATAACGCTCACCCCATTAGGTAATTATGTGAATTATATGCAATGATATATGTGAAACATTTAGCACAATGCTTTACACATAGTAAACATTTTGTGTGAGAGCTATTTTTACTTTACCAAGTTCCTCTGGCTTAAGTACAGGCAGTCGATTAACCACGCAATGCTATGGGACACACTGCATCACAGAATTGCCCTGCATGGGTCCAAAATTCAAGATTTCCCTTATCAAAATGCTACTCACCTTCAAAACATATTTTGAAACATATGCTATGAAAAAACCCTAGAAGTCCTACTGAGCAGGAGGCAGGGTGGTTCTACTTTTTGTTACTTCCAGGACAAAACACTGGGCCACATGGCCCAAAGGTCTATTAGATCATTCTCAGAGGACTGAGCAGAGAAACTTGGGGTAGCTACTAAAACCGTGGGGACCACAAAACCTAATCTCCTCATTGTGCAGATATGAAAATGAGGCCTAGAGACGCAGACTTGCCTATCATCATGACGTAATGAGGAAAATAGCAGGATAGAATGAAAATCTTGGTCTCTTTGATTTTTTCATTACACAATCCTTACTGTCATATCTACTAATCTTATTGTTTCATCCCTTTATTAAGACATTTTACAGCCTTGTTGTAAAGATTTAAATACAATTAGTGAAAAATTTAAAATGTACACTTTTAATACAAAATCAGAATAAAGCCAGAAACTACACAAACAGCTGGTTTATTCTTAAAGAAATATGTAAAATATCTGACCAGCCTTCCCCCGCCCTAATTTATTCCACACATTTAAGGAATCTCCTTTGGGAGGACTAGTACACATTTTGTGCAAGATCAGATGCTCTGTATATCTGTGTAGAGACTGTGGGGCTCCACAGGGAGAAGCTCCTGACTCAGTAAGTATCAACCTACCAGATAACACAGAAATTATCTTTCTAAGGTTAAATGTTATTTTAAAGTTATCTTGTAATTACTCAAGTAATATATGTGAACACTTGCAAATTTCCAAATATATGCTCTAAATTTTGAAACATTAAAAAAAAAAAAAATCTGAAGTCTTCTCTAAATAGTAGTCTCAATTTCTGGTCCCTAAACCCTAGTGGGTATCATTGTTGTCATTTTAGTGTCACACCAAGCTTGTCCAACCTGGCTTATTTTGTTGTTGTTGTTCTATTTTGTTTTGTTTTAGGCTTTTAGCAGCCTGAAGACATGGTTTTTAGTTTCTGTCTGTAATGATAAGCAGAAAAGAGGGATGAGGAAGGGGTTTTACTGGCCTAATCAGAAAGAGAAACTAAGAACCCATGACTGCATTCTTTCCTTGGACACTTCTGCACTGTATACTTTGCAGATAAATTTCTAGGGACTTGCAGACACATATGTAGTTCACATTTTGGTGTGTATCTTTCCAATAAGGTGTTATGGACTTACACACACATATGTGTATTTTCTAGTACACATTTTGTGGAATTTGCTTTCTTCACCCAACAGAATGACTTCAAAATCTAGCCATGTACTTAAATCTAGCCATGTAATTATAACAAATAATTACCGAGCACCTACTACATACTATTCATTGTTTGACTTGTTGAAAACATGGACAAAGTTTTTTCTCTCATACAGCTTACGTTCTAGAAACACTTCATTCTTTTTAACCACAACCTTGCAATCTAGCATATGAATACAACAGTCCTTTGGTGATTTTTTTCATTATAAATTCTGGAGTCAACAACATTGTATATGAGTCCATGTACCCATGTGAGTACTTCTTTAGGGCTTATAAATGTGAAATGGCTGGCTCACTGCATATCTGCATTTCTAATCTTAATATTCACACTGAGTTTGCTTTCAGAATTGTTGGGGACAATAGTTTTTAACATTGTTAGCAGCATATATGTGTGTACACTTACCCCACACTCTCATCAGGTCATACTGTCAGATTCTTAAGTTTTGCTAATACACTAAGTGAAAGTGGACATCTCAGCATTGTTTTACCTTGCATTTCCCTGATTACTAATTAGGTAGGGCATCTTTTTGAATCTTTCTTAGTCATTATCTCTCATCCATTTTACATTTCCACATTCAAGGCTGAGAATGAAGTAATTACCAAAAAGCAATTTGTTGTATTCAACTGAGTAAACTGAGGGCTATTTATGAAGAATTACTTTACTATAAAAATTCAACAAACACACTCTGAGAGCACTTGGCAAACTTGGTAGTATTAACTCCTGAAGTATTTCTTACCCCACCAAAAGCCTCAGGCTCACAGCAGTGCACCGCCTCCTCTCCCTTACCCAAGTGTTTCACTGCAGGACCAAATTCCAAATTATACAGCCCGAAGTGAGCTGGGTCAGAGGCCACTGTCTTCATGAGTTTTTCTCAGCAGGTCTATGGAGAGCTGGGAATAGGTGTATTTGATGATCACCGTGTGTGTGTCAGGACATCTGTGGTCTAAAACTACTGGTGTTCTCTAAAAGGTAAATTATGATAATGATTATAGATATCAAGTGGCAAAAAATATTTCTGACAACATCGAGTACTGGTGGGGATATTAAGAATATAAAGTATCTGGAACTCACACCATGCAAGTACTTTGAAAAATTATTTGGCAGTTCCTACTAAAACTGAACTCACAGATACATTCTATAATGTGGCAATTCTAATTCTAGGTGTAGATCTAAGAGTAACACGTAAATAGGCATGAAAATCACATGTAAATGATGTTCATGAGGCATTATTTGTAACAGTCCCCAATTAAATTAACCCATGTCTACCAAGGGTAGGATGAATAAATAAAATGTGGTGTACTTATATTAATATAATGGCATATTGTACAGCAATGAAAACTAATGAATTACTGTGACATTCAGCACAGGGACACATTACAGGAGCATAATGTTGAGGAAGGGACACTAGACGCAGGAAAATATATACTGCATAATCACGTATATAAAATAAAAAATGAGACAAAATTAATCTGTGGTGTTAGGTGTCTCTCCAGGAAAGGGACATTGGCTAGAAGGGAGCATGAAAAGAGCTTCTGGGGGACTGCAGGGCTCTGTTAGCTAAAAATATGTTCACATTTAATAACAATGTATAGTAAAGTAATAATAAAGAACTGACATAATAGTTTCATGACCATGAAAATGAATCCAAGAAATAGAATAAAAACAAGTGTTAAATCAGAAACTCACATTAAATGAGAATTTAATACAACACTGTAAAACTGTTTAGTATAGAAAAGCAACGAGTTGGTAATTTGGTTTGTTCAAATTTGCAGTAAGTGACATTTCACATTAACTTCAGTATTTCCTGTATCCTACCATAAAAAGTTTTTTTTAATATCATAATCTGTGGGAAAAAATTGTGTATTAAATTAAATTAAAATTAAATTTAAAAAGCACTTGTATTAAGAAGTGAAAAACCATGTTTAGAGAAGAAAAAGTTTCTTATGAGACAGCTCCTCCTTCCCTTTTTGCATTACTGTATTACCCCTAGTAATATTTGTTGCCTTTGTACTTTCCTTACTCCTTAAGATTTTCTAGTTAAGGAAATGTGAGATAATAAAGAACTATCATTTTTTCTGATTCCTTCCGTAGAGCTTCTGAATTTATTTGCTCAAGTTAACAACAATAATAAAAATAGTTGTCATTGTCTTAATATTTTAATGTTTATCTGCAATGCATTTATGAAATCATACACTGCAGTTCCTCCTTTCCTAGACTATAATCTCGGAACGCCACTCTTAACCTAACAAACATCATGTGACTGGATTTTCATATGACTCTGTAAATATCACTCAATCTGAACTTAAAAGTGTCACTGAACTTTGTAGGCATCAAATTAATAGATTTGCATCTGTAAAAGAAAATAGCCTTTGTTTTTAGAATTAAAGACATCAACCTATTGCCAATAATAATTTTCTAAAGGTTCAAACTCTTAAAGGTGGAATCAAGAACATATGGGATCGTTGTTTCCTCATTTCCCCTAAAAACAAGTATGGTGAACAAAACTCAGTGAATTTTATTTTTTAGTGATGAGTCTAAGAACTTACAGCTTTAGATTTAAGTGTGCCAAAATTGAGAAGCAACTTTGTTCTGCTAGTGATCTATATATTCCAACCATGCTAAGCATAAGAAAAAAGGTACTACAGAAATGTTTTCTCGAAAATAATAGCCAAGTGTGTGCAAGCAAGGCCCAGAGCTAAGGTAGCAGGGGAGCCTGCATCACATGGAGGATTCCTACACTGTCTAGACTGGTGCTCTAGCAGGTATGGGCCACAGGTGGCTACTTAAAGTTAAATTAAGTAAAATTTAAGTCAGTTCCTGCAACTCCCTGCCACATTCCAAGTGCTCAATAGCCACATGTGGTTAGTGGCTACCACATTGGACAGCCTGGATATAGACTATTTCATCCCTCCAGGAAGTTCTATTGGTCAGCACTCCTCCAGGTGTAAATTAACTTTAGTCCACAGTTCCTAAAATTAACAGCTGTAGGTGCATAAATCTACAAGTGTGGCATTTGGATCCAAATAATAAGCAAACATGATTTGGTCCAGAAATAGAGCATTTAAAAAAGTACAGGTAATAATTTTAATCATGAAACCGTGCCAAGGCTTCAGTGCAGGCTAGAAGGGGAAATACTCTGCCCAGAATCAAGTGGCTTAGGCTGTACACCTGTGTTTCTTTCAGCTTCATGTCCTTGCCCATGACCTCACCTGTCAGCAGTGGCCATGTATTACCTTCCCAACTTCATGGGTGCGTCAAACAAGCCTAAATAATAGAAAGCACATGTTGTTTGCGCTATTATCTTTATATTAACCAATACTTTTAATATCATCAGTAAACCTGACTCTGGCAAATGCTCACCTCACTGAAGTTCTCAGAACTGAAAAGCATTACTGAGGCAGTCCCATAAATCACTGGTCCCATTAAAGAAATTTGATTGGTCAATTTTTCTTCACCAATGGATTACAGAACACTACTCTATATACCGGAGTGATTCTAAATTCAATTTCTATAACAGACTATGTTAAAATACATACTTTATACAGTGCTATATGCCCAGAATGAATAAACAATACTGTTCACTGAAATAAAGGTGGTGGGAATGACTTCCAATTATACAGTTAGTTATAATGGCTACAGCCAAAAAGGCAAGAGTATCATAGAGGTAACTAATTGTAGTTACCTATATTAAACTTTTTTATCTGCTTATGTGTTGTCCCTCCAAGACATGTGGTGACTCATTCTGAAGGATCCTCTCATCTTACCTTCTTATTCTGTACACATCTAGTTGCAGTACCTCCTGGGCAAGTTGGTGCTTCATTCCTACTGGGCAAGTTGGTGCTGTGGGGTGCTACCATAGTACCTTACTGCTTTTTTCCATTCCCCTTGAGAACAAAGAAACTAAACAACCTTTCAGACCTTGGTTAGAAAAAAGCACTGGTAAGTTGTAAAGGCAGCTGTATTTCTGAGTGGATGGGAGAAGATGAAGGGAGCATATGTGGATTTCCTCATAAGAAAAAGTAAACACGATCTGCCACAGGATTTATGCCAAGAAGGTGAAGAACTGTTACATGATATCCTTCAGCTTCTTTAGTTGGAAACCTAAAACTGCTCCAAGCTAGTGGGAGAAGAGATGAAGTACGATCCATAAGGACATTAAACATCACCCAGAGAGGGAAGCTGGTGAATGACTTCACGAATAGACTTTTAAAACTAAGGGATTACACACCAGAGCTCGACAATATCCTTCTGGATAAAATAATCATTACTTATAATAGTGTCTTACCTTCATTTAGCTACGCTTTTTAAAATAAATTTTTAATTTTAGTATAGTTTTACATGGACAGAAAAATTACAAAGATAGCCCAGAGTTCCCATACACCTCACACTCAGTTTCCCTTTTAATATCTTTCAATATTACGGTACATTTGTCACAACTGGTGAAGCAATACCGATACATTATTATTAACTAAAGTCCTCATTTCATTTAGATTTCCTTTATATTAGGTACATTTGTCACAACTGGTGAAGCAATACCGATACATTATTACTAACTAAAGTCCTCACCTCACTTCATTTAGATTTCCTTAATTTTTATGTAATGTCCCTTTTCTATGCTAGGATCCCATCCAGGATACCATATTATGTTTACTGGTTATGTCTCCTTAGGTTACTCTTGACTGTGACATAGTTTCAGACCTCCCCTGTTTTTGGTAACTTTGACAGTTTTATGGAGTACTAGTTAGATATTTCGTAGAATGTCCTTCAATTGGGATTTGTCTGACTTTTTCTTCATTAGACTAGGTTATGTGTTGTTGGGTGGAAGACCATGGAGATAAAGTGCCATTCTCATGTTATATTAAGGGTATATCCTATTTATACAAGGGTCACTGTGGATGTCGACCTGGAGGATTTGGCCGGGACAGTATTTGTCAGGCTGCCCCACTGCAAAGTTACTCTTTCCCCCCTCTTTCATACTGTACTCTTTGTAAGAAGTACAATGCACAGGCTACCCGTAAGGAGTAAAAATTCATGCTCTGCCTTCTTGAAGGCAAAATGTGTGCATAAATTATTTGGGAATCTTTTGAGTGGTAGATTAGTCTCTTCTCCCCATTTATTTACTTGTTAATCACTTATTTATAGCAGACTCATTGATGGTTATTTTATACTCTGGGTTATAATCCCATACTACTTCATTTATTTTGTTCTCAAATTGTTCCAGCATTAGCCATTGGAAGCTCTATCCTTTAATTCCTGTGTCCCTTTTACATATCCCCATCATTATAATTTTTTAAAAGCATTTATTTACTTTCTGGCACTACAAGATGCTCTAGGTCATCTTGTATAATTCCTGCCCCAGGCCTAAAGTCAGAGATTTCTCCAAGCAGCCCTGGCTTCTAATACTAGAGAATGGTGTTAGAAACCAAGATCTGAGTGCTAGGTGACTGCTTTGTTTTTTTAAAGATGCTTTTGTACATACATATTTCTCTTTCCACAACCTTGATAATAGATAGGTAAACTAAGGTTTAGAGTAGTTAAAGGATTTGCTCAGTGCCAAGGCTAATAATAGCAGTGTTGGAATAAAACTTAGTCTTCTCATGATAGTTCCCTGTCCTTTGATTATCTAATGTCTTCTGGATTAAGAACACAGCAGCAAAGACCAGATTAACAACCTATAAGAAAAAGAAAAAGGCACTTCCAGAAGATAGTCCTTTCAGGAGGGAAAATTTAAAAGGAGTAACTGACAAACTCTCTTGTTTATCTAGAAGAAACAACTGGAGATTCTGTCTTTCATGGAAAGATATTTTTATATATTACGGCTATTGACTGAGGGTGATTTAGCTCCCCTCACCCCCAGGGACATTTGGCAATGTCTGGAGAGATTTCTGGTGGATGGAGGGTGCTGCTACAGAACAGCTCCTCCAACAAAGAATTACCCAGTTCAAGATGACAATAGTGCTAAGGTAGCTAAAGGAGTAAATACTAGAAGATTCTTAATCTAATTTACACTGTTCACATTCTCACTGAATTGCTTTTCTATTGGTGGCTATGAGGGATCACCATGGAAGACTCTGTCTCATTCTGTGACCTCATGAGTTAGCCTATCAGAAGAAAAAGTCCCCACTTTGGTTAAGAAACATGGCTCTCAAATCAGATAAGAGACTCCTGTGGTACTTTTACAAAATACATATATTGTTTAGAGACAGGATATTCCCCTGTTGCCCAGGCTGGAGTGCAGTGGCGTGATTGTAACTTATAGGTAACTTTGAACTCCTGGGCTCAAGCAATCCTGCCTCAGCCTCCCAAGTAGGTAGGACTGCAGGTGCACACCACCAGATCTGGCTAATTTTTATTTTTTTTTTCTAGGGATGAGGTCTCATTATGTTGTCCTGGCTGGTCTCGAACTCATGGCCTCAAGTGATCCTTCTGCCTCAGCCTCCCAAACTGCTGGGATTATAAGCATGAGTTACTGTACCCAGCCACCTGTAGTTCTTATGTATGGGACAAATAGAAGGAGGCATGCTCTTTAAACAAGCTGCTTGAGTCAAGCAGGGCATGAGCACAGTTACATATAATGGTCCTGAAAAGGAAAGGCCTATCTCCATATAAGCCATCATTTACTGGCCACATTGACTGCTTCCTGTTTCAGGAACAAGTTGTGTGGAACAGTTAGGTGGCTCTGAATGAATGCGTGAACTTTACCAAGTAGATGGCTGTTACCCAGAAACTGTCATTCACTACTTAGGGATCTCAATTTGGAGAGGAAGTGAGTGACTGAATCCCTGTTTGTTGATGTGGTGACCACCCAGCACTTTGACAGGAGAAAGAACCCTTTTATTTACCAGGATCTCTCTTGGAAGATTTAGAAAAAGCTTGCTCACTCTTGGCACTAACAAGCTGATGAAGGACATTTTTCTGAGCAAAGCCAGGTGCCCTGGGGCCATCAATTGCCACTGCCCTCTATGACAAAATTCAGAGAGCTTTGGCGGCAGCACTATCTGGGGTGAAGCTATTTGTGGAGCTCCTAATGAAGTAGATATGTGCATATAAAGTAGTCAATGCACTGCCATATCTGGTACATGTAAACTGCTTCTCAATGGTAGCAAAAATAAAGAAGAAATGTTTACCTAGTGCTTTCAATCCATCAGTCTTTGTGCTAAGTTCTTTATACATTATCTCACTGAATCTGCATAACATCCTATGAGATAAATACCATTATCAGGTTTATTTTCATATGTGGAACTTAAAAGTAATTGTGTCAATTGGCCAATGCTAAACAATCAAAAAGTAGAGCTGGTATTTGAATCTGTAACAGACTAACTCTGACACTTGGGTGCCTTCATTACTGTATTATACTGTCTTCTACCTGTACTGCAGCAACTAAAATTATTATTATTAACCACTGTACCTGGCTGTTTCTTTTTAAAACTTGGGTAGCAGAGGTAGAAGGTGGTGAAGGTCAAGAATGTTGAGTTATCCTTTCCAGTATCTTCCAATGATTCAATTCTGTTTAGCATTTTAAATCAGACAAGATGATAATCAGAGACCTAGCAGAGAATCAAGGACTTTTTGTGGATTTTGTAAAAAGTTCAGTTGTAAGTCTCAGTTGGCCCCCAATAAAGGGAATGGTGTCTACAAACTATGGGTGGTATGTGGTTCAGGACAAAGCTGACATCAACATCATTAAACAGGCAAAGCAGATCTGTGGCCAGATGCCCATGAAGACTTATGCCTCTTCAGACCCTAGGTAGACAGCAGAGGACAGTAGAGGTGAGGAGGGCAGCTGGCCCACTACAAATGGAGAAAGGAGGTGGGGGTGGACAGGAGATCCTGCTTCCCATGACCCTCTGGCTCTGAGGCTATGGCTCTGATGGACACACACAGCTGTAGAAGAGTGAGGAGCCCCCGGACACTAGTTCTGCCAGAAATGAAAGGAAAAAGAGCTGGTCAGATGCAACTAGGTAGAACTCTGGAGAAAACATGGCTATTCCATTTGAGGATATCTGCAATACCAGAGTAGAAGAGGGGTGGAAAAGGAAGTATCTCCTTTCCCTGTCTAATGAAGAACGGTGCCTGGCTCATGGTAAGCACTATGTGAGTGTTAAAAACAGCATACACAAGGCCACACAAGTAGAAGAGGAAAAGGTGGAGAGAGTGAGCCAGCACTCCCAACACTGCAGAGTTAAGAAGCAGCAAACACGACCCAGAAAAAGTCAGCAATGCTGGTGAAATGCTCATAAAATGTCATAGCAGACAGAAGGAAACACTATTTTGTTTGGTGTAATGAAGCTGCTACTCATGTTCCCCTGACCTCAACTTTCTATGTACTATATATAATTTGACAAAATAACATCCAAATAGTTTGAGTATTTTTCTAATTGATATAATTTCTTTGTGCTATTAAAAACCAAATGGAAAAGAGAAAACTTTTTTTTTTCCTAGATCAAACTAATCACTAATAATGGGTTAATTTATAGTTTGGGGAAAAATTTAGAAAAGATTTAAATGCTATTATGTAAACTGGCTTAAATTTTGATTAACCGAACTCTTTCCCATTGCATATATTTTGTTGTTGTTAGAGCGACACAAAAATTCAAAAACACTTAAGGATTTAAATGTACTTTTAGGAAATAACAAATGTGGTATGGAAAATATAAATAATCTATTAGTTAAAAAATGGAATTCCTGAAAGTCATTGCTGGGTGATTTGAGGTTGAAGCCATCAAGGAAGTTAGATGCTTATGGAGTATATGATTAATAAGGAAAGGATGACTGTCCTTTTGAAATACAATCTCACTCTTGTAGATAGCATGATGTCAGGAAGTAACAGAATGTCAAGGATAACAGAATGCCAAGTTTAGCCCCTTAACATCCCAACAATACCAACCAATAAGTGTTACAGTAGGTACTCAAACAAACACTAGACAGATGGGTGGAAGAATGAATGAATAACTGACCAAAATGTTCATTATCAAATATGGTTACAGGCAGGAATCTCTCTCCATCTTCACCTTCCCCCTTCCAACTTGTGGCTTAAAATAGCTTTTTGGTCTCTTCTAAAGTTAATGCTAGAAAATAGCATCTCTTTGGCCTTCAATCCCCACCCACAATCTCACTATCTGTTCTGTGCACATCAAATTTGCTTAATTGCTACTAGTTGCTATTGTTGATCTAAATCTGCCTACACTTCAATCTTAATCAGTGAATATATTTAGCTAATTAACAAGAGAATCTACCATATTCTAAAGATGCACCTTTTCCAACCAAAAATTTAAAAGCTGTTCTGACAGCCAGCCATCTTTCTAACCCCTGATTATGTACATTTGAAGGAGGGAGCAGAGAAATGATACGCAAGTAATCATTTCAAATACAATCATACATAAAGCAGAATATATGGATTATCAATGGAATCCCTGTATTGAACTATTCTTAAAAATGAATATTTTAGTAATGATTTGGTCACAATTTTGCCATGACCAAGCTAATCTGGTAAACTACTATGACCTCTTGAATAAAAACATGTTAATTTAAATAAAAAAGTTAAGGTAAACTTAATAGAAAAATACAGAAAACAGGGTTTCCAAAAAATTTCCAGTGTTCGAGTCAATTAATATTCTCCACTGCATAATTTTAATAGTGAAATCGTGATATAAAGTATTGGTATAATGCAAGTTATTTTCTAAGCAGTAGATACATTGTTTCTCTTACCATCATATGCCTATATTATAACTTCAGTATGTTTTATTTTATAGAAATTAACCAGATTGACATTTCAGTGAACAAGAGAACTAAGAATGAGATGACATAAAATATAATGTGACACAGGCTGATCCTAGACTGGCAAGCAAAAACAATTCATGCTACCTAGAAGTCAAAGCAGAATATAGAGAGAGCGGCAGAGTATGGATGGCAGGAAGGCGAGGTAACTTTAGGTTTGAATAATCACTGTATATCTTCCAGATTTGGGGATGGCAGCAAATATGCCACAGTATCCATCTATGACTTTTGGTTATCAGTAGTTAGAAAACTATGCTTGTATCAAACTAATAATGTAAATCATAAAAATATTGCAACAGTATATAGTGTCTTATAATGCAAAAGAATAGGTTCCAGCCCCATACCTGGCCCACTTCAGCACTGCTTCTCAAAGCCACTACCTTTAGTCATTTGTTTCTAACTCTTCTGATAATCTACATTCAAAACTCTACATAATATAATTATACTTGTAGTTCTTAGTTCAAAAGCCATAAACAACATCTACTGACCTCCCATTAAGAAATAAGGACTTAATTCACATTATCCTTTATTATTCTTACCCCCTCGTCCCAGTTGTTATAGTTTTATTCTTTTACTGGCCACTGCTAACTTTAAACAATATACTTCAGGTTCTAGCTGTTGTTCGATCAATTTTTAACTCCATACAACATAAAATAGGCTATCAGTGATTCTCCCCTTCCCACCAATTCTCCAATCCCCTTCTATATCTTAGCCTCTGACTGCCATTTTTACCCCAAATTGTCAACTACCCTTTCTATGCTTTGTCTCTAAGTTGTTCCTAAGAATTAAAGGTAAATAATCTGTTTACGCTGTTATGAATATAAATAGAATATAAATAACATTTGTTGTGAAAACAAGTAATGTGCTAGAATTACATTTCTATTTTTAGAGTTCCATTTTTATAAACTACATCATTTGAAAGAACACGTTACTAGAATAAAGGTCAAATAGATTTCCTTTTCTTAATTTTCATAATTGCTCAAAATCATGTCATATTTTTTGTGCATTCTGATTGGACCATGACCTCATTCTACAATTTCTTACTTTACCTGGAGTTCCTAATTGCTTTTACTTTATTTATTGTTGACCAAATATTCTTTTTTTTTTTTTGAGACAGGGTTTCACTCTGTTGCCCAGGCTGGAGTACAGTGCAGTGATCATGGATCCTGGGCTTAGGTGGTCCTCCCACCTTAGCCAACCTAGTAGCTGGGACCACAGATACATGCTACCACATCTGACTAATTTCTGTATTTTTTGTATTTTTTGCCATGTTGCTCAGGCTGGTTTTGAATAACTGGGCTCAAATGATCTGCCTGTTTCAGTCTCCCAAAGTGCTGGGATTATAGGCATGGGCCATTGTGCCTGGCCCAATTCCTCTTTTTTTTTTTTTTTTAACAGTATAATTATATGTTTAAGTCCAACAATAAAGATGAAAGATTCAAGGTTTATTACAGCAGAGTTAAAATTAAAGCAAACTTTGAAAATACTCTTGATTTAAATGCTTACACAAAGATAACCATTTGCTCATGTGGTCCCTTAGCACAGAGACGAGATATATTCTCTTTATATTAGTGACTTTCAGTTTATGAAACACTGCTTGCATATATTATTTTATTTTCTCAATCCATAAAGTAGGAAATATCTTCTCCATTTCACAAAGTATCTTAAAGTTGGAGAAACAGAGGGTAAATTTAGCCAAGATCACACAGCAAGCAAGTTGCAAGTTCCAGATTTGAAATCAAGTTTTCATTTTTAAAAAGTCAGTGTTCTTTGCTTTCACCACAGCTGCTTAACACATGGGCTCTTCCTGCCTTTTGTTTAAAAGTAAAACATCATAATTTTTTATTTATAGGTTTTGTTATCACAACACTCCTATAAGGAAAGCACGATACCTCTACTTCTTATTTATTACTGGATATTATGGGTCAAGATTTTAAAAAATAAACAGTTGAAAAACTGGCAGAACTAAGAGTAAAACACAAATAAACTAAAAGGCCATTACACAAACAGTTGCTAATAACAAACTGAATAGTCAAGAAAGGCCAAAGGTTTATAAGCATATTCTCAGGTAATAAATGAGAGTCTGTAAGGCACGGAGCTATTCTGTACAGCTTTAGTAATGTTGCATTCATATAAAAAGGAAAAGTGATCCCAACAATACTCTGACAAACTGAGGATATCTCACACAAATAGCTTCTTAGCAACAATCCTTGCTTTTGACTTTAAGGTCAAGGCCAACCAGAGACCACTCAGGACAACTGGGGTCTGTTGAAGATGCAATGTGAAGAAGCAGGGGAAGTTGAGCCTAGAAAAGATACACCTTCCAATAGTAGGAGGCCAAAGAAGCAGGTTTCAGTTTAATACCAGGAGGAATTCCTAACAGAGGAAATGTTCACACAGAAATAAAGACAAAATATTAGTATTCAGACCAGGTAGATTCTGGTTAGTTGTAGTTTTACACTCTCTATACAGGTGTAAGGCAAAACCTCAAAATTCAGTTACAAAGTTTTGAACTTCATATTGACTTTTTATAATATACAAGTAAACAGTCCTTAATGTCCTTTAAGATTTGATTTTTGACTTTATATCAAAAGAAAATAGGAAGTTTTGCTTTTTAAAAACAATACCTACTTAACAGAAACATAGAATCCAATTTGAGCAACATGAAATGTCCATTTCAAGTCTTTCATCTGTATATAGTTAAACCCTAGTACTAATTTTCTCTTTTTAAAATAATGGAGGGGAATGTGTATAACCCTTTAAAGTAGAAATGACATCTTAAAAGAACATTTGAGTATACCCAAAATGGAAATGATGCCTTTTCATTAGTAATATTATCTGCTGATATTTATTGAGACCTCCTTACTATGTATTAGGTACTGTGCTTAACATAACACATGTATTATCTCACTCATAATACAATTTATCCCAATTTTAAGAGCAAACAGAGACTTATAAAGGTTAATTGACTTGCCAAAATCACACAATTAAGTCTGATCTCACATCATTTCTTAAACATCACACGAACTACCACTCTCTCTAACCACCTAACTAAGTCCACATGACAAATTCTTACCACGATATTAATGATTACCAATTTTCACTTAAGTAATGGGCTAACCGGAGATTAACTGGATGAGTTTCATAAGCCTGCATCCTCATCCTCACGTTTGCTCATAATTTCTACCTCATCTTTGTTCCATCCAAAAACGCGCGGCAATCAATGTAGCTTTCAGGAAGCAGCAAAACTGATTTGGTTTATCACCGATAATGCCCCCTGTTCCCTTGTTGGTGGGGACATTAATGAGCAATGAGAACCAGGCAGCCGTAAGGTTTGGGGAATACAAACATATAAATACTGCACATCAATATACACACTTTAAGGACTGAGGTATTAGGAGAAACACCTCATTAGATAGTAATCCTAGAAACTTATATAAACTACATTATTGCACAGAAATGTTAGACAATGTTATTGACTCTCTTTAGCAATGGATTTTCTTTACAGTTAGTTTAGACAGACTGTATTTTCCTATTGCACTACATTTCATATAAAATTGTGGTATTACGTACCTTGAGGAGAAAAGGTGTGGCTATTTTAAGGTATAATTTATTACATAAAAAACTTGTTTGAGTTAGACAGTGATGGTTGAAGGCTATTTCATCTATCAGTAAATATTTATGAAGCACTTACTAAGTAGAAACCTCTTACACTGTAAAACATTTTTCCCTCCTCTTCTTTCCCTTGAATCTCCTCTCCTTCCCCTTCCAGAGAGAAAAGGGGGCCATCACACAGTAAGTACAGTAGGGTTTCTTTTGTTTGTTTGTTTACTATGGTTAACATTTTTTAAAGACCTCAGACGCTCTTCCTTGTTTTGCATCTTGAAGCAACTTGTCCTTGGAGTTTGGGTCAGAGGTACAAATTCTTGCTAAACTACAAAGGAAGGGTAGGAGTTGTTTATTTCTCTTTCTTTATTTAGGATATCAACTTCCAGAGCTGAATAAGGTTACATGAGGAGAATCCTACACTACATTAAAAAAATGGTTTTCACAGATATTTGCATTTAACTCAGGAGTTCAGAGACTTGGGTGTTGGCTGTAGTTCTAACACTAACTCACTGTGTAACTTTGGGGAAGTCACTTGAGGCCTCTGAGCCTGTTTCCTCATATAAAATAAAGAGCTGGAGTTAATTTCTCAAGTCTTTTCCAGTTCTGGAATACCAGGATTTCCTTGTATTCATCTTTATAAACAGGGGTAACTACTACTGAGAGCCATGTAGAAGCACCACACAGAACCCATCCCAATGAAACCGAGAACTTGTCTCTGGCACCTTCTTGGATTACTGAAATCCAGCAGACCTGTCACTTGCCCCTCAGCAGAACGATTCTTTCCAGATGTTTTACATACCACATGACTCTCACAGTTCAGTTGTCAAGAATCCAGAGACCACTACATTTTTGGCAGCTTTGCAGGTCTGAAGTCTTTCCTGTTTGATTTTATTGACGATCCAATAAAGCAGAGTTGTGTAAAAGTAGAGGCTTTCTGCATGGGGTGTTTACCCCCACGACCATTGTCATCTTTTTCCCTCTCAATTTAATTTTAGCTGTGTAAAAAAGGGCAACTAATGTGATGGGAGGTGGGGGCATGCTTGTTTTGTTTTCTTCAGATACCACTGCTGCTAACTTCTGTAACCTATGTACTGTCTTCATCACCTCTCATCCCTCATCCAAGGAACTATCCACATTTACCCTCTGTTTCTAAGTCTACTAACAAAACAACTTATTTTGCTCTTTCAAAATAAGAAATACAAACAATTACTTCCTTTTATCATATGGTAACAATCTTATTTTCTAAGGAAAAAGACAGTATTCATATATAGATAAAAGAAAAATACATAGATAATTAAAAAAATACTATGTATTTTGGCTCAGGGAGTGCTGACTTTCTAAGGTTGAGAACTGTGGTGATGAGAAGAGGAGAAAATGAACATATGTTGACCGGCCACTATGTAACAGGTATGATACAGATACCGCATCTTAAGTAATATCCACTATAAGCTCTGTGATAGATATTGCTATTCCCATGAAGCTGAAAAAAGTATTGACAGTGATTCAGAGAGATGAAATAATCTGCCCACATTTAAACTGAGCCAGTGTGTTTCCATTATATCATTACTGTGCCACTAAAAGGACAACAAACATTTCACTTCTTTATTGAAATCAGTTAAAAATCTTAAAAGGCAAAAACATACATATAGCATGGTATACAATAAGAGAATTATGTGCTTCCCCTGAAGTGATGGTATTAAGCATTTAGCTGTAACTAGGTAACTGCCCTCTACCATTACTTCATTCTTTTCTAGTTCCTATGTATGAATGGATTTTTGTATCCATCTTCCATTAAGGATGCAGTTCTATTAAAATCATTTTTTTTTCATCCTCAGAACATTTCACCATGGCCAACTATAAATATTTACTCTCATTTGACAGGCAAGGGCATTTTTAAAATAGAAAAACAGTCTGCATAACTGGTTTAAACTTTTGAACTTTATTTCGTACAAAAGAAGTATAGAGAGCCAATAGTCTCAAGCACAACTCAATGTCATCCAATACTTGTTGATTTGTATGTTCATTTGTGTCGTCTCCTCTTAAATATGAAAAGTTTCTAAATTGCTTGCAAAATAGTTAGAAATGAGAAAGAGGTATATAAAGCATAAGTATCCCAAGCCAAAGAAAATCAGAATAAAATGTCAAGACTAGGAAGATAAAAAATAAATGTAAACATACTGCAATACTGGAACTATATGTGAGTCTCAAACTGGGTTGTGAGCTTACTAGCACTCAAAATGAGGGAAAAAAATACACATGCACAATCAATTATATAATTCTAAAGGTTTACAAGAGAAAAAAGTACCAGTTAATAAATAGAAGTTAAAACTTCTATGAGAATTTGTACCTAAATTTCTCAAGAGTGGTCAACTAAAAAAAAAGAACAAAATTCAAGTAGGAAAGGTATTACTACTAAACATCTCATTTCAACATGATTAAAATAATTATTAAAAAATCAACTGTAATGAGAAAACTGATAAAGACTTTTCTATAACTGTGAATATACAAGGATACAACTTTAGAATTTATAAAATCTGTTTTAAATACAGTGAAGTTCTAATGTGGGGCCAATGTTAACGTTTTATTTATCCATTCCAATTATAAACTTAGACTCCATTCTGCAAAATGGTAGTGAAGCTTAATTATAAATAAATAGAACAAAGAAAAAAAAACAGAGTATCAGGTATGAAATAGGCCTTCTCTCCTTAAATCAGAAGTTATACATAATCTTAAAAATTATAAAACATATACATACATAGAAAAGACAAAAAACATAAATCTGTACTTTAGTTGAAAGATTATAAACATTCATGTAATTGCTAATCAGGTAAAAAAAAAAAAAAAGTAGAAAATTTCCAGGATACCAGAATTTTGGTTGGACTTAACAAAAATACAACCAAGGACCCTCACAGAGTCCACTTCACTCTCCTGCTACCTTTCCTGGAGCAGGTGCTGGTAGCCACAGCTAAGAGACCTGAAGACAGATCACATCACAGGACTCTATGCAGACACTTCCCAGTACCAGATCGAAGCCCAGTAGCTCTGCTGGCTGGCTAGATTCTGAAGAGAAATGGCACCACTGCGGTTTGGCTCTCAGGGAGCCATTTCTAGGGGAAAGGGGACAGCACCACATCCAGGGAGCACAAAAGAATCTGAACAGTAGCCTTTGAGTCCCAGATCTACCATCTGACATAGTCTACCCAAATGAGAAAGAACCAGAAAAACAATTCTGGTAATATGATAAACATGGTTCTTTAACACCCCCAAAAGATCACACTAGTTCACCAGCAATGGATCCAAACTAAGACTAAATCTCTGAATTGCCAGAAAAAGAATTTAGAAGGTCAACTATTAAGTCAATCAAGGAGGCACCAGAGAAAGGTGAAGTCCAACTTAAAGAAATAAAAAAAATTATACAGGATATGAATGAAAAAATCTCCAGTGAAATACATGGCATAAATAAAAAAGCAATCACAACTTCTGGAAATCAAGGACACACTTAGAGAAATGCAAAATGCACTGGAAACTCTCAGCAATAAAATCGAACAAGTAGAATAAAACTTCAGAGCTCAAAGACAAGGCTTTTAAATTAACCCAATCCAACAAAGACAAAGAAAAAAAGAATTTTAAAAAACGAACAAAGCCTCCAGAATGTTTGGGATTATGTTAAATGACCAAACCTAAGAACAACTGTTGTTCCTGAGGAAGAACAGAAATCTAAAAGTCTGGAAAACTTGTTTGAGGAAATAATCAAGGACAGCTTCCCAGCCTTGCTAGAGATCTAGGCATCCAAATACAAGAAGCTCAAAGAACACCTGGGAAATTCTCTGCAAAAAGATCATTGCCTAGGCACATAGTCATCAGGTTATCTAAAGTCAAGATGAAAAAAAAAACCAAAAAACCTTAAGAGCTATGAGACAAAAGCATCAGGTAACTTATAAAGGAAAACCTATCAGATTAACAGTAGATTTCTCAGCAGAAACGCTACAAGCTAGACAGCAGTGGCGTCCTACCTTTGTTCTCCTTAAACAAAATAATTATCATATAAGAATTTTGTATCCAGTGCAGCTAAGTTTCATAGATGAAGGGAAGACAGTCTTTTTTAGACAAACAAATGCTGAGAGAATTTGCCATTACCAAGCCAGAACTACAAGAACTACTAAAAGCAGCTCTAAATCTTGAAACAAATCCTTGAAATACACCAAAATAGAACCTCCTTAAAGCATAAATCTCACAGGACCTATAAAACAACAATACAATGAAAAAAAATCCAAGGTTTTCAGGAAACAACTTGCAGGATGAATAGAATAGAACATTACATCTCAATACTAATGTTGAATGTAAATGGCCTAAATGCTGCACTTAAAAGATACAGAATGACAGAATGGCTAAGAATTCATCCACCAATATCTGCCGTCTTCCAGAGACTCACCTGACACATAAAAACTCACATAAACTACAGGTAAAGGGGTAGAAAAAAATATTCTATGCAAATGGAAACCAAAAGCAAGCAGACGTAGCTATTCTTATAGAAGACAAAACAAATTTTAAAGCAACGACAGTTAGAAAAGACAAAGTGGGACATTATATAAGGATAAAAGGACTAGTCCAACAGAAAAAACATCACAATCTTAAATATACGTGCACCGAACACTAGAGCTCCCAAATTTATAAAATAGTTACTACTAGACTTAAGAAAAATGAGATCAACAGCAACACAATAATAGTGGGGGACTTCAATACTCCACTGACAGTACTAGACAGGCCATCAAGACAGAAAGACAACAAAGAAACAATGGACTTAAACTATACCCTAGAACAAGTGGACTTAATATTTTTCATATTTTCAGAACATTCTACCCAACAACTGCAGAATAGACATTCTTTTCATCAGCACATGGAACATTCTCCAAGACAGACCATATGATAGGACACAAAACAAGTCTTAACAAATTTAAGAAAACTGAAATTATATCAAGTACTCTCTTAGACCACAGTGGAATACAATTGGAAATCAACTCCAAAAGGAAGCCTCAAAACCATGCAAATACATGGGAATTAAATAACTTGCTCCTGAATGCTCTTTGGGTCAACAATGAACTCAAGAAGGAAATTCAAAAATTCTTTGAACTGAATGATAATAGTGACACAACCTATCGAAACCTACAGAATACAGCAAAGGCGGTGCTAAGAAGAAAGTTCACAGCATCAAAAAGTCTGAAAGAGCACAAATAGTCTAAGGTCACACTCAAGGAGCTAGAGAAATAAGAACAAACCAAACCTAAACCCAGCAGAAGAAAACAAATAATCAAGATCAGAGCAGAGCTAAAAATTGTAACAAAAAAATTACAAAACATAATATAACAAAAAGCTGGTTTTTTGAAAAGATAAATTAGATTGATAGACCATTAGTGAGAATAACCAAGAAAAGAAGAGAGTAGAACCAAATAAGCTCCATTAGAAATGGAACAGAAGATACTACAACTGATACCACATAAATACGAAAGATTATCCAAGGCTACTATGAACACCTCTATGTGCATAAACTAGAAAACCTAGAGGAGATGGATAAATTCCTGGAAATATACAACCCTCCTGGTTTAAACCAGAAAGAAACAGAAACTCTGAACAGACCAATAACAAGCAGTGAGACTGAAATGGTAATTAAAAAGTTACCAAGTATCAGATGGATTCACAGCTGAATGCTATCAGACATTCAAAGAATTGGTACCAATCCTATTGATACTATTTCAAAAGATGGAATCCTCTCTAAAATCATTCTATGAAGCCAGTATCACCCTAATACCAAAACCGGGAAAGGACATAACAAATAAAGAAAACTACACACTAATATCCCTGATGAACATAAATGCAAAATCCTCAACAAAATACTAGCTAACTGAATTCAACAGCATGTCAAAAAAATAATCCACCATGATCAAGTGGGTTTCATATGAGGGATGCAGGGACAGTTTAACATATGCAAGTCAATAAACGTGATACACCACAAAAACAGAATTAAAAACAAAAATCACACGATCATCTCAATAGATGCAGAAAAGGCAGCTGACGAGATCCAGCATCTCTTTATGATTAAAACTCTCAGCAAAATTAGCATAGAAGGGACATACCTTAAAGTAATAAAAACCATCTATGACAAACCCACTGTCAACATTATACTGAACAGGGAAAAGTTGAAAAAAATCCTCCTGAGAACTGGAAAAAGACAAAGATGCCCACTTTCACCACTTCTATTCAATATAATACTGGAAGTCCTAGCCAGAGCAATCAGACAAGAGAAAGAATAAAGGGTATCCAAATTGGCAAAGAGGAAGTCAAACTGTTGCTTCTGCTGATGACATGATCATATACCTAGAAAACCCTAAAGGCTCCTCAAAAAAGCTCCTAGAACTGGTAAATTAATTCAGCAAAGTTTCAGGATACAAAATTAATGTACAAAAATGAGTGGCCCTGCTATATACTAACAGTGACCAAGATGAGAACAAATAAAAAACTCAACCCCTTTTACTGCAAAAAATAATAAATAAAATAAAATAAAATAAAACAAAAATACTTAGGAGTATATTTAACCAAGGAGGTGAAAGACCTCTACAAGAAAAATTACAAAACATTGCTGAAGGAAATCACAGATGACACAAACAGAAACACATCCCATGTTCCATATAACATGGGATATTATAAAAATCCCACAAAATAAAATATCCATGTTTAAAAAATGACCACACTGCCAAAAGCAATCTACAAATTCAATGCAATTCCCATCAAAATACCACCACCATTCTTCACAGAACTAGAAAAAACAGTCCTAAAATTCATATGGCACCAAAAAAGAGCCTGCATAGCCAAAGCAAGACTAAGAACAAATCTGGAGGCATCACATTACCCAACTTTGAACTATACTATGAGGCCATAGTCACCAAAACAGCATGGTACTGGTATAAAAATGGGCACACAGAAGAATGGAACAGAATAGAGAACCCAGAAACAAAGCAAAATACTTACAGCCTACTGATCTTCAACAAAGCAAACAAAAACATAAAGTGGAGAAAGGATACCCTATTCAACAAATGGTGCTGGGACAACTGACAAGCCACATGTAGAAGAATGAAATGGATTCCCATCTCTTGCCTTATATAAAAATCAACTTAAGATGGATAAAAGACTTAAATCTAAGACCTCAAATCATAAAAATTCTAGAAGAGCACATTGGAAAAACTCTTCTAGACACTGACTTAGGCAAAGACTTCATGATCAAGAATTCAAAAGCAAATGCAACAAAAACAAAGATAAATAGATGGAACTTAATTAAAGTAAAAAGCTTATATACAGCAAAAAATATAATCAGCAGAGTAAACAGACAACCCACAGAGTGAGGAAAAAATCTTTACAATCTGTACATCCAACAAAGGAGGAATATCTAGAATCTACAAGGAACTCAAACACATCAGCAAGAAAAGAAAAACAATCACATCAAAATGTGGGCTAAGGCATGAAGAGACAATTCTAAAAAGAAGATATACAAATGGTCAACAAACATATAAGAAAATGCTCAACATCACTAGTGATCAGGGAAGTGCAAACCAAAACTATAATGTGACACCACCTTACTCCTGCAAGAATGGCCATAATCAAAAAATAAAAAAAATTATAGATGTTGACGTGGATGTGCTGAAAAGGGAACACATTTCCACTGTTGGTGGGTATGTAAACTGCACAACCACTGTGGAAAACAGTGTGGAGATTCCTTAAAAAATTAAAAGTAGATCTACCATTTGATCCAGCAATCCTGCTCCTGAGCATCTACCGAGAGGAAAATAAGTCATTATACAAAAAAGATACTTATACACACGTTTATAGCAGCACAATTCGCAACTACTAAAATGTGGAACCAGCCCAAATATCCATCAATCAAAGAGAGGATAAAGAAAAAGAAAATGTGATACACACAGACACACACACACACACACACACACACACACACACACACATATACACACACACCCCATGGAATACTACTCAGCCATAAAAAGAAATGAAATAGGCAGAGCAAGATGGCCTAATAGGAACAGCTCCAGTCTCCAGCTCCCAGCGCCAGCGACACAGAAGACAGGTGATTTCTGCATTTTCAACTGAGGTACCGGGTTCATCTCACTAGGGAGTGTTGGACAATTGGTGCTGGTCAGCTGCTGCAGCCCGACCAGCGAGAACTGAAGCAGGGCGAGGCATCGCCTCACCTGGGAAGCACAAGGGGGAAGGGAATCCCTTTTCCTAGCCAGGGGAACTGAGACACACAACACCTGGAAAATCGAGTAACTCCCACCCAAATACTGCGCTTTACCAAGGGTCTTAGCAAACGGGCACACCAGGAGATTATATCCCACACCTGGCTGGGAGGGTCCCACGCCCACGGAGCCTCCCTCATTGCTGGCACAGCAGTCTGTGATCTAACCGCAAGGCAGCAGCGAGGCTGGTGGAGGGGCGCCCGCCATTGCTGAGGCTTAAGTAGGTAAACAAAGCCACTGGGAAGCTCGAACTGGGTGGAGATCACAGCAGCTCAAGTAGGCCTGCCTGTCTCTGTAGACTCCACCTCTGGGGACAGGGCACAGCTAAATAAACAAACAAAAAAAGCAGCAGAAACCTCTGCAGACGCAAACGACCCTGTCTGACAGCTTTGAAGAGAGCAGTGGATCTCCCAACACGGAGGTTGAGATCCGAGAACGGACAGACTGCCTGCTCAAGTGGGTCCCTGACCCCTGAGTAGCCTAACTGGGAGACATCCCCCACTAGGGGCAGACCGACACCCTAAACCTCACACAGTGGAGTACACCCCTGAGAGGAAGCTTCCAAAGCAAGAATCAGACAGGTACACTCGCTGTTCAGCAATATTCTATCTTCTGCAGCCTCTGCTGCTGATACCCAGGCAAACAGGGTCTGGAGTGAACCTCAAGCAATCTCCAACAGACCTACAGCTGAGGGTCCTGACTGTTAGAAGGAAAACTAACTAACAGGAAGGACACCCACACCAAAACCCCATCAGTACGTCACCATCATCAAAGACCAGAGGCAGATAAAACCACAAAGATGGGGAAAAAGCAGGGCAGAAAAGCTGGAAATTCAAAAAATAACAGCGCATCGCCCCCTGCAAAGGAACGCAGCTCATCGCCAGCAACGGATCAAAGCTGGACAGAGAATGACTTTGACGAGATGAGAGAAGGCTCCAGTCCATCAAACTTCTCAGAGCTAAAGGAGGAATTATGTACCCAGCGCAAAGAAACTAAAAATCTTGAAAAAAGAGTGGAAGACTTGATAACTAGAATAATTAATGCAGAGAAGGCCATAAACGAATGGACAGAGATGAAAACCATGACACGAGAAATATGTGACAAATGCACAAGCTTCAGTAACTGACTCAACCAAATGGAAGAAAGAGTATCAGCGATTGAGGATCAAATGAATGAAATGAAGTGTGAAGAGAAACCTAAAGAAAAAAGAAGAAAAAGAAATGAACAAAGCCTGCAAGAAGTATGGGATTATGTAAAAAGATCAAATCTACGTCTGATTGGGGTGCCTGAAAGTGAGGGGGAAAATGGAACCAAGTTGGAAAACACTCTTCAGGATATCATCCAGGAGAACTTCCCCAACCTAGTAAGATAGGCCAACATTCAAATTCAGGAAATACAGAGAACGCCACAAAGATACTCCTCGAGAAGAGCAACTCCAAGACACGTAATTGTCAGATTCACCAAAGTTGAAAGGAAGGAAAAACTGTTAAGGACAGAGAGAGAGAAAGGTCGGATTACCCACAAAGGGAAGCCCATCAGAATAACAGCAGATCTCTCGGCAGAAACTCTACAAGCCAGAAGAGAGCGGGGGCCAATATTCAACATTCTTAAAGAAAAGACTTTTCAACCTAGAATTTCATATCCAGCCAAACTAAGTTTCATAAGTGAAGGAGAAATAAAATCCTTTACAGATAAGCAAATGCTTAGAGATTTTGTCACCACCAGGCCTGCCTTACAAGAGACCCTGAAGGAAGCACTCAACATGGAAAGGAACAACCGGTACCAGCCATTGCAAAAACATGCCAAAATGTAAAGACCATCGATGCTAGGAAGAAACTGCATCAACTAACGAGCAAAATAACCAGTTAATATCATAATGGCAGGATCAAGTTCACACATAACAATATTAACCTTAAATGTAAATGGACTAAATGCTCCAATTAAAAGACACAGACTGGCAAACTGGATAAAGAGTCGAGACCCATCAGTTTGCTGTATTCAGGAGACCCATCTTACATGCAGAGACATACATAGGCTCAAAATAAAGGGATGCAGGAAGATCTACCAAGCAAATGGAAAACAAAAAAAAGCAGGGGTTGCAATACTAGTCTCTGATAAAACAGACTTTAAACCATCAAAGATCAAAAGAGACAAAGAAGGCCATTACATAATGGTAAAGGGATCAATTCAACAGGAAGAGCTAACTATCCTAAATATATATGCACCCAATACAGGAGCACCCAGATTCATAAAGCAAGTCTTTAGAGACTTACAAAGAGACTTAGACTCCCATACAATAATAATGGGAGACTTCAACACCCCACTGTCAACATTAGACAGATCAACGAGACAGAAAGTTAACAAGGATATCCAGGAATTGAACTCATCTCTGCACCAAGCAGACCTAATAGACATCTACAGACCTCTCCACCCCAAATCAACAGAATATACATTCTACTCAGCACCACATCACACTTATTCCAAAATTGACCACATAATTGGAAGTAAAGCACTCCTCAGCAAATGTACAAGAACAGAAATTATAACAAACTGTCTCTCAGACCACAGTGCAATCAAACTAGAACTCAGGACTAAGAAACTCAATCAAAACCGCTCATCTACATGGAAACTGAACAACCTGCTCCTGAATGACTACTGGGTACATAACGAAATGAAGGCAGAAATAAAGATGTTCTTTGAAACCAATGAGAACAAAGATACAACATACCAGAATCTCTGGGACACATTTAAAGCAGTGTGTAGAGGGAAATTTATAGCACTAAATGCCCACAAGAGAAAGCTGGAAAGATCTAAAATTGACACTCTAACATCACAATTAAAAGAACTAGAGAAGCAAGAGCAAACACATTCCAAAGCTAGCAGAAGGCAAGAAATAACTAAGATCAGAGCAGAACTGAAGGAGATAGAGACATAAAAAACCCTCCAAAAAATCAATGAATCCAGGAGTTGGTTTTTTGAAAAGATCAACAAAATTGATAGACCGCTAGCAAGACTAATAAAGAAGAAAAGAGAGAAGAATCAAATGGACAGAATAAAAAATGATAAAGAGGATATCACCACCAACCCCACAGAAATACAAACTACCATCAGAGAATACTATAAACACCTCTATGCAAATAAACTAGTAAATCTAGAAGAAATGGATAATTTCCGGGACACTTACACTCTCCCAAGACTAAACCAGGAAGAAGTTGAATCCCTGAATAGACCAATAGCAGGCTCTGAAATTGAGGCAATAATTAATAGCCTACCAACCAAAAAAGGTCCAGGACCAGACGGATTCACAGCCGAATTCTACCAGAGGTACAAGGAGGAGCTGGTACCATTCCTTCTGAAACTATTCCAATCAATAGAAAAAGGGAATCCTCCCTAACTCATTTTATGAGGCCATCGTCATCCTGATACCAAAGCCTGGCAGAGACACACACACAAAAAGAGAATTTTAGACCAATATTCCTGATGAACATTGATGCAAAAATCCTCAATAAAATACTGGCAAACTGAAACCAGCAGCACATCAAAAAGCTTATCCACCATGATCAAGTGGGCTTCATCCCTGGGATGCAAGGCTGGTTCAACATATACAAATCAATAAACGTAATCCAGCATATAAACAGAACCAAAGACAAAAACCACATGATTATCTCAATAGATGCAGAAAAGGCCTTTGACAAAATTCAACAGCCCTTCATGCTAAAAACTCTCAATAAATTCGGTATTGATGGAACATATCTCAAAATAATAAGAGTTATTTATAACAAACCCACAGTCAATATCATACTGAATGGGCAAAAACTGGAAGCATTCCCTTTGAAAACTGGCACAAGACAGGGATGCCCTCTCTCACCACTCCTATTCAACATAGTGTTGGAAGTTCTGGCTAGGGCAATCAAGCAAGAGAAAGAAATCAAGGGTATTCAGTTAGGAAAAGAAGAAGTCAAATTGTCCCTGTTTGCAGATGACGTGATTGTATATTTCGAAAACCCCATCATCTCAGCCCCAAATCTCTTTAAGCTGATAAGCAACTTCAGCAAAGTCTCAGGATACAAAATTAATGTGCAAAAATCACAAGCATTCTTATACACCAGTAACAGACAAACAAAGAGCCAAATCAGGAATGAACTTCCATTCACAATTGCTTCAAGGAGAATAAAATACCTAGGAATCCAACTTACAAGGGGATATAAAGGACCTCTTCAAGGAGAACTATAAACCACTGCTCAGTGAAATAAAAGAGGACACAAACAAATGGAAGAACATACCATGCTCATGGATAGGAAGAATCAATATCGTGAAAATGGCCATACTGCCCAAGGTAATTTATAGATTCAATGCCATCCCCATCAAGCTACCAATGACTTTCTTCACAGAATTAGAAAAAACTGCTTTAAAGTTCATATGGAGCCAAAAAAGGGCCCGCTTGGCCAAGACAATCCTAAGTCAAGCGAACAAAGCTGGAGGCATCACGCTAGCTGAGTTCAAACTATACTACAAGGCTACAGTAACCAAAACAGCATGGTACTGGTACCAAAACAGAGATATAGACCAATGGAACAGAACAGAGTCCTCAGAAATAATACCACACATCTATAGCCATCTGATCTTTGACAAACCTGAGAAAAACAAGAAATGGGGAAAGGATTCCCTATTTAATAAATGGTGTTGGGAAAACTGGCTAGCCATAAGTAGAAAGCTGAAACTGGATCCTTTCCTTACTCCTTATATTCCTTATATGAAAATTAATTCAAGATGGATTAGAGACTTAAATGTTAGACTTAATACCATAAAAACCCTAGAAGAAAACCTAGGTAATACCATTCAGGACATAGGCATGGGCAAGGACTTCGTGTCTAAAACACCAAAAGCAATGGCAACAAAAGCCAAAATTGACAAATGGGATCTAATTAAACCAAAGAGCTTCCGCACAGCAAAAGAAACTACCATCAGAGTGAACAGGCAACCTACAGAATGGGAGAAAATTTTTGCAATCTACTCATCAGACAAAGGGCTAACATCCAGAACCTACAAAGAACTCAAACAAATTTACAAGAAAAAAACAACCCCATCAAAAAGTGGACAAAGTATATGAACAGACATTTCTCAAAAGCAGACTGCATACAGCCAACAGACATATGAAAAAATGCTCATCATCACTGGCCATCAGAGAAATGCAAATCAAAACCACAATGAGACACCATCGCACACCAGTTAGAATGGCGATCATTAAAAAGTCAGGAAACAACAGGTGCTGGAGAGGATGTGGAGAAATAGGAACACTTTTACACTGTTGGTGGGATTGTAAACTAGTTCAACCATTGTGGAAAACAGTATGGCGATTCCTCAAGGATCTAGAACTAGATGTACCATATGACCCAGCCATCCCATTACTGGGGATATACCCAAAGGATTATAAATCATGCTGCTATAAAGACACACGCACACGTATGTTCATTGCAGCACTATTCACAATAGCAAAGACTTGGAATCAACCCAAATGTCCATCAGTGACAGACTGGATTAAGAAAATGTGGCACATATACACCATGGAATACTATGCAGCCATAAAAAAGGATGAGTTTGTGTCCTTTGTAGGGACATGGATGCAGCTGGAAACAATCATTCTCAGCAAACTATCGCAAGAACAGAAAACCAAACACCGCATGTTCTCACTCATAGGTGGGAACCAAACAATGAGATTACTTGGACTCAGGAAGGGGAACATCACATACCAGGACCTATTATAGGGAGGGGGGAGGGGAAGGGGGGAGGGATTGTATTGGGAGTTATACCTGACGTAAATGACGAGTTGATGGGTGCAGCACACCAACATGGCACAAGTATATATATGTAACAAACCTGCACGTTATGCACATGTACCTTAGAACTTAAAGTATATATATATATATAAAAAGAAACGAAATAGTCGCATTTGCAGCAACTTGGATGAAATTGGAGACCATTATTCCATGTGAAGTAACTCAGGAATGGAAAACCAAACGTTGTATATTCTCACTCATAAGTGGCATCTAAGCTATGAAGACACAAAGGCATGAGAATAATACACCGGACTTTGGGGACTTGGCGGAAAGGGTGGGAGCAGGTGAGAGATAAAAGACTATACACTGGGTATAGTGTAGACTGCTCGGGTGATGGGTGCACCAAAATCTCAGAAACCACCACTAAAGAACTTATTCACGTAACCAACATCAACTGTTTCCCAAAAACCTATTGAAATAGAAAAATGGATGAAATAAAATAAAATTTTGGTTGGAATTGCACTTAATTTATATAATTAATTTGAAGAGGTGGCATCTTTAAAATACTGTCTTCCACCAGGAACATAATATAGCTCCTATTTATTTAGGTCTTAGTTATTTCTCTCAATCTTGTACACTTGATTTTTGCACAGAAAGCTTGCAACAGATTTTGTTAATTTATCCCTAGGTACTTGTATTTTGTAATACTACTGCAAATGGCATTTCTTCAACATTTAGTTTCCAATTGATTGTGTTGGGATCTGGATATACAACTGATTTTTATGTAATGAAACAAAGTGGTGACAATAAGCCTCCTTGTCTTATTCTCAGGGTCAAAGAGAATACTTTAGCCAAGAGCATGAAACTTTGGAGATATCCTATAATGGGATTAAAGAAGTTCTTTTCTATTCCTAGTTCCCTACTATTTTTATTATGAATAGACGCTGGGTTTTATTAATTGGGATTTTCTGCATCCACTGAAATAATCATAAATTAAACTGATATTCCAATGTTAATTTTGCAATTTTTTATATATTCTGAATTTGCTAATATTTCTGTAAGATGCTTTTGTATCTATATTACGTTGTATTCTTATTATAGTAATTTATCTAATGTTTACTATATTTATTTATCTGATATTCCTAAGTTTAGTTTTTCATTCTTATGGAAATTTTCAGACACATGTAACAGTAGAGAGGTCAGTATAACAAACTGCTATACTCATCACTCAACTTCAATAATTATTACTCTTTTCATCTATGTATCTCTCCTGTACCTCTGTTAGGTGGTCTTTTTTTTTGTTTTGTTTTGTTTTGAGATGGAGTCTCCCACTGTCGCCCAGGCTGGAGTGCAGTGGCAGGATCTCGGCTCATTGCAAGCTCCGCCTCCCGGGTTCACGCCATTCTCCTGCCTCAGCCTCCCAAGTAGCTGGGACTACAGGCGCTCGCCACCATGCCTGGCTAATTTTTTTTTTTGTATTTTTAGTAGGTTTCACCATGTTAGCCAGGATAGTCTCGATCTCCTGACCTCATGATCTGCCTGCCTCAGCCTCCCAAAGTGCTGGGATTACAGGCTTGAGCCACCGTGCCCGGCTAGGTTGTCTTAAAGTAAATTCAAGACACCATATGATTTCATCCCCAAATACTTTAAGTATGTATATCTAAATAAGAATTCTTAAGCTACATGACACCCGAAAAATATAACAAGAATTCTTTACCATCATCATATACCAGTTAGTGTTGAAAATGTCACCAGCATCTCCCAAATAGTTTTTTAAAAGTTGGTTTGGTTGACTGAAAATACAGGACTCACAAATTGCATTTGGTTGATACATCACTTAAATGTCCTTTAACCTATAGTTCTCCTTCATTCCTTTTTCTTTCCCTTTATTCACTGATGAAATTGGGTCATTTCCCCTACAGAACTTCCCTCATTCTGGACTCTGCTTATTGCCTTTCTACAGTGTCAACTAACTTGGTACTCTAGTTCCCATGAACTGGTAATTACAGAGGTTTAATACAATCTGGGTTTGATGTTTTGGCAAGACAGAATGTATTTCTTACTGCATCACACCATGAGGCACAAAATGGCTGAATGTTTCTTTCTTTGTGATAAGATTGATCAGTAAGTTCAGGTGTTATCAGCCTTCTCTATTCATTAAGTTTCACCTAAGTTTTAGCAGTTTTAGCAGCCATCGATGATCACTGCCTACGTCCATTATTTCATTAGGGATTATAAAGTGTGACATATCAATTCTATCATTCCATTTTCATTTTTTAAAAGCTGGAATTCTTCTATAAAGAGAAAGTGTGCTGCATCAACTAGTTACCTTGCATTAGAATTTGTAAAAGACAAATAAGATAATTGTTTCATTCTTTCCTTTTATGATTTTCAGAGTTGGTTCTCGTGCATCCTCTAAACGTTGACAAATAAGACATAACACACTTTTAAGAAAACATTTAAAGTAAAATGAATCTTTTACTTATATACTATCTCTATAATTAAAATAATATATGCCCTTAATAATTTAAAATAAAAAATGTAAACACTTATCCTTTGGGGATAAATTCCTCTCGATTAGATCATTATAAATTCAACACAGTTATATAGAACATCGTGGTATTTTGAGATTAAAAAAATATTTAATTGTAATAATAAACTTCTTGGTATTTTATGCTGCTAGAACTAAAATTATCCACATTATCTACACTGTTCTGAAATTCTAATAAATGTGAACTTGCTTCAGAGGCATCACTGGCTAACAAATCCTTTAGGATGACAGTGATTTTCATGACATCAAGAATCTTGGTAGCAATATGTATATTCTTGTGCCTTTCCAAAAGAAATAAGATTACTCTAAGTTATCCTCAGTATGCCAGAGCCAAACCAGGACATCAAAGATAGGTGTGTGTCTCAATCAAACCACAATCTTACAATTTATTGAGTTCATCACTGAAGCTGATTTAGATTCCTGTCATCAAAGTGCCAAATGCTTGCTCAAAACCTGTTATTCTTTTTGATAACATTGGGAATGATGAAAACAATTTAATTTCAGTAGGTTAATTTTTAAAAAGGTCTTTGTGGTTTTGATTTGCATTTCCCTGATCATTAGTGACACTGAGCATTTTGTCATATGTTTGTCAGGCATTTGTATACCTTCTTTAGAGAATTGTCTATTCAGGTCCTTAGCCCACTTTTTGATAGGATTGTTTTTTTCCTGCTGATTTGTTTGAATTCCTTGTAGATTCTAGATATTAGCACTTTGTCAATGTATGAAAAGGAATGAATGCTAAAATTCCAATTCTCTGAAGAAAGTATTAACGTCTGATCAGAGTAAGAATGTAAATCCTCCTGCCATGATGCAGTTTTCAGAATTTTTCATTTTAATGTAATATTAATAAGATAAGGAGTATTTTCACATTAATAGTGAAACAAATACACTGGGAGAATATCTACTATATGTTATTTAATATTTTTAAGCTAGAATTATGCTATGAAGAGAAACAAATAAATTGGTATCCCTACCCTTACAATGACACTTCCTGAAGCTAAATATCTCTACTTATATTAAATAAATAAGAAGAAAAAAACAGCATGAACATATCTAATTTTACAAATTTACTTTGACTATTTTAGGGTCAAGAAATTATCATTTGTATAATTATGAAGATGGATACAATAATCTTTTCTTTCTATTGTTCACTGTCTTTGTGCCTTCAGACTCATAAAGAAAGAAAAATTAAAGGGCTGGAAATGCATACCAAGTAAAATAAATTTTGCTTATAGCAAGAAGATTTTTATAAGGCAAACACTGAAATAGCAAATTTATTGGGAGTTGGGGGCTTTTTCTGCTTCTCACCTAAGTCAATTAATCCATGAGTTCCCCTCCCCTTCTGAGATGCTCACATTTTGGGGGGCATCAATCAAGAGGTTTTATTATTACAGGGAAGCTGCTGTATATTTCCAGAAGTACAATAACATTTTGGACTATTTGGTAAAATTGCCTTTACCAAAACTATAGTTCTTTGCGCTGAGTTTGAAAAGTCCATTCTTCAGAGTAAAAGGTGGGAACACTTGGTAATTTGGCTTTCACATACCAGCTCACGCTAGTTATAACTGCTTTAACAACAAATGACTGGAAGTAGGTTAGTTTTCTGCTTCATTGTAGTAATCTCTTTTAAGAAACTGGTCCACGTTTTGACCACTCAATTTAGGATTCTTATACCTGACCATAAAACATAGAGATGTTTACAGATTCTTTCTATCTCCTTTATGAATCAAGAAAGGCTGACTTCAAGTTAAAAAGTTCAGAAAGGTGTCCTAGAGTCTACGGCCATACCACCCTGAAAGAGCCTAATCTCACCTGATGACAGATGTGAAGCAGGGTCAGGCCTGGTTAGTACTTGGATGGGAGAAAGGTCCCCTAGGTATGATCCTCAGCTTGTTAACACATGAGGGATTTCAAGCAAATTAACTTTCACTTAGATCACATAAATTTAGACCCAGTCCCACTGGTACACACACACACACACACACACACACACACACACACACTTTCCTCTGTGTAAAATTTACGAAAGCTAGATATATAGAGTAAAACAATCCCACTGAGTAAAGTCCTTGATGCTGCAGTGAAAGGTAGTGGTATTTTTATACTGACTATAAAACTAACCTCCAATCTCTAAGGAGTTAAGTGTGTTTTAGCAAAAGTACAGCGAAAAGTCCATTTCCTTTCCAACCTCCCTGCCCTTCCATTTCGGAGCTGTAATCTAAAGTTTATCAGTAGAAAACAAAATCAGTAGAGAATAAACAAATATAAACAAATGGGATGCTTTAATGCCCTTTCACATGGTTATGCTTTAGAATGTCAGAAAACATTTTAGAGTATTATTTAATTACTTAGATTACTTAGTAATAAACTAAGAGAGCTGATGGTATTTTGTTACATTATCTCTTATTTCCATGATTTTTTAGATAAATTCGTTTCATTAAAAAGTGTAAGAGCACTGGAAAACACAGGGCTTGAATGCAACTGTTAATATTTTGCTTCTAAATACATTTTATCATGTAATTTTATTTACTTAAAGTACATTTTACATTTAGCACTGTGGCTCACATTTAAGTAGAAAATTTATATCATTAAAGAGAAGAAAGCTCATGCATATATTTTTACCCATTTTACAATGAAACAGATGGAAGCCATTTCTAATTTAGAGTGGTGAGTTTCAATCACAAAAATAATAAAGTCTAGATTTTACAGTGGTGCCTGCCTTTGGATAAATTCTATCAAGTTTTTTCTTTAAAGTCTGTAACGCCCATGAATAAAAACACAGTTAATTGAAAAGTATGTCATGAATGTTTTAAACAGTCAAGGGATATGGCAAAGAAACATAATCTATGAGACTAAACTTAATTATTTGTATTGAGAATTTGTTGGAAGTGAAAAGCTCATGTAACAAAAGACTTAGTTTTTATAGTCTTATGCATCAACTCACTCTATGAGACACTAGTTAGTATTTTTACTGAAACCAGTCCACATATTATAACAGAAACTATACTATAAATCGAAACTTCACATTTTAGTTGTAGTTCTTTGGACATTTTGTAGCACATATGTGCCCTAGTATTCAATTTAGTAAGATAAAGAACTGTATTAAAATTATATCTAAAGCTCTTATAAACGTTCTAATATTACATGGGGCAAGAAAAGGGCCCCTTTCATAACTTGGACCAGATGCTGTACTTGGAGAAGTGAGAAGATCACAGGACAGTCAGCTAGGCAAGAAGAAAGTAGACTTTGGATGTATCTGTCCCTCCAGGGGGAACAACAAATCCTCCTAGACCACAGTGCTTCGGTGCTACCTGCTCCTCAGACTCTTCATGCTAATGAAACAAAAGGCTTAAGCAGCTGGAGGAAGGGTAGCAAGTCCCATAGGGCACCATGAAGGACAGTATGTGGTTGGGAGAAAGGTGGAAGAAAAACTGTATTATGGTCACAAGACTGCTTTGGGCCTAAGATCCTATACCAATACCAAGTAGATGGTACTGTGTTTGATATCTTTCATTATTTTTTTGAGAACTCCTACTGCTGTAAGAGGGGCAGAAAGCTTCTGCTAATGTCAGTTGCAAGTAAAGGCAGCATTCAACTGCCACAGGGAGGAGAACCAGTAATGCAGAAAAAATCCCCCAGACCCAGGTGTACATGGCTTCCCTAAGGCTGAGACTGAGCCAGAACAGAGAACTATACCCTGCCTCCAGCCCCAACAGAAGCAAACCACAGAGTGCTAAGCAACAGCAGTCTTCTGCTAGGGGAAGAGCAAGAGTGTGGTACTATACCATCTCTGTGGTACATGCATGCAGGGACAGTTGAAAGATTAGCTGGAGCAGTAATCCTGAGGAAAACTTAGGCAGCACAGCATCTCTTAAGCACTAGGCAACAACACTCTAGCACTCGAAGAATTTGAAGCCTTTGGTCTACCATAGGTAGCAAAACCCAAATCCAGCTCAGCTACTGACTAGACTGATTTAACCTCATGCAATTACAGCCTAGTAGAAGAGGCAAGTCCACTTTGAGGTGTAAATACTGTTTGCCTCAGTGCCTGATGTTCACACATGTCCAGCATTCAATCAAAAAGTACAAATCTCATATACAAAACAAACAAACAAGAGGCCCCCAAACAACCCAGTGCTAAGAGACAAGTTAATCAACAGACACAGACTCACAGATAATTCACATATTGGAACTATCAGATGGGGACTTAAAAATGACTAAGATTGAAGTGTTAAAGGATCTAGTGAAAAGGATAAACAACATGAATGAGTAGATAGGATATTTCAGTAGATAAATGAAAACTATGGAAAATTAAAAGTTTTAAAAGACCGTATCTGAGATGAGGAAGATTACTTTGGTGTGCTCATCAGCTTCTGACACAACAAAGGAAATATCAGTGCACCTGAACAGTAGTCAATAGAATTTACCTAAACTGAAACACAAGGAGAAAAAAACCATGTCAGGGGAGAAGGAACAGGGCATTCACTAACTGTAAGACATTATCAAATGGTCCAACATACTCATAATTGGGGTCCTGGAGAAAGAAGAGAGACAATGGAGCAGAAGAAATACTTGAAGAGATATGAACAAGAATTTTCCAAAAAATAATGAAGGATATCAAACACAGATCCAGTAAGTTCAGTGAGATAAATACTCCCCCATTTCAAAATCTACCACATCATAGTCAAACTGTTAAAAATCAAATATAAAGGGAAAATCATAAAAGTAGCTAGAGAGAAAAAATGTGAGTAATATAAAATAACTGCTTTCTAAAACTAACCTATAATGGCAGAAATCAGATCATTAGTTTTCTTGGGTGGGAGGTAGAGATGGGGAGGACTACCTCCAAAGAAACTTACTGGAAACGCTCTGTATCCTGATTGGAATGGCAATTATACAAACGTATATATGTGTCAGAATGCATCAAACTCTATACAAAATATACACATTTTATTGTATATAAATTATATCTCAAGAAAATTAAATTTCTGAAGTTAATAAGACTAATTCCTTAATTTTTAAAACAATGAGTAGATAATCCTGTTCATGGATATATTCTATATCCCTTATTAAAGATTATCATGGTCATTCAATAACCTACTCATTAAGAAAGGGAGACAAAATGGTTTATTATAAAACGTGACTTTTTAGATGTATCCTTAATACTACAAGAAACCCTTGCTATCCTAAAATCGCTTATGTAGTGTTTGTAGGGAACTATTAATAATCTCATTAGATTGAATTAGCCATGATTTATGGTACCAGCAGATTGCAAAGCAAGTGGTACAGTTGGAAACTGAGTCCTTCAAAATGGAGTATGATGGAAGCAAAATACAAAATCAAAAAAATTATGAGAGCTAGAAAGGAGAGCAAAACAAGTACCTGTATAAAAATCCAAGATGTCTTTAAAAAATATTATTGAAAATAGTAAAGGGAAAACACCTGAATTCTCTAGTCTACCTAATCTTCATACAAGTTTTTCTTTTTCATTACTTTGAACATGAAACAAAACAAGAATAGGAAATATTTTATTCATTTAACATTGGCACTCTAAATTTTATATTCGGTGGTGAAAAATACATTTAATCTAGTCATGAGCATAATTTAAGTTGGTTATTTCATTAAACATGCATGTCATCTTTTCCTTCAGGATGGAGGGAAAGAATTAACACTGCTGAACAGACTTATTAGTAGGGTCAAAACAGTATGTCTATGATATTTCTTACAAAGATTTCCAAATTAGTATATTTTTTTCTACTCAGGCAAGGGAATTTAACATCTACCCCCCCACCCTTGAGAGTGGGCTGGACTTAGTGACTTGCTTTCAAAAAACAATTTCAGAAAGGGGAATAACAATAACTTTACAGCATAGAAACATGGCAAATGCTATGTTGCTCAGGTAATCAAGATTAATATTAGCAGTGATGTCATGTTGACAGCATGTACCCCTGATATGATGTGATAAAACTAGTTCTTCACTTCTGTGAAGTGAACCCACAACTGCAGTCTAGTCATGGAAAACCATCAGACGAAACCCCAAAAAAAGGACATTTTATAAAATATGTGGCTGGCACTCCAAGTGAGAAATTGTCATGGACCAGAAAAGACTCATTGAACGTGATGATTAAATGCAATGTGGTACCCTGAATGGGATTATGGGACAGGAAAAGGACATTAGAAGAAAAACTGGTAGAATCCAGATGAAGTCTGGTGTTTAGTTAACAGGAATTTGCCAATGTTGGTTTCTGAGATGTGACAAAGGTATCATGATAATGTAAGATGTGAACATCAGGGTGATATTCAGGATCACTCTATATTGTCTTTATCATTTTTCTATACATTTAGGGATTATTCTGAAACAAAGTGTACAAGACAACTAAAAAACTAAAAAAATTACAAAAATAATATGTGCAGGAAAATAGGAGCCCAAGGAAATTTTCTGAGCTCGGTCTGATTTTTACCACAGTCCACAGCTCCTCATACCCTGAGGAGCACACTTGCCCTCACTCAGCTTCAGTGTTGCTGTTGCTCAGCTGGAACCCTCTACACGAAGTGAACGAAGCTCTCTGCTGTAAAGGGACTCAAAGGCTGCCTACCTCTCTCATTATACCATTGGAGGATTCTGTTCTGTGTCCAAAAATCACACAGCTAGAAGGAACCTTCAGTGTTTTCCCACCCCAGATGGGAGAAGGTATTTTAATTTCAGATTGTTAAAGAGTAAATGTTCTAATTTATTTTTTAATCATATTTTTCTAAGTTTTAAATTTTGCAGCCCTTAAAACGTGGAGTGGCTCCATGTGTATTTCAAGTTGAGTGGTAAGGAGTAGCCACTGACACAGTTATAGTTTACACCTTAGATGAACACTGCCAGGGGCTGTGGTTTAGACACATACAATGTTTTTAGCTATCATTTTTAGTATATTGTGTTTAATTTATCTCCATAATGGATCACTGATAAAAGACAGCACAAGAACCACAAATTTTGAACTTTAAAAAGTTATAGAAGAACACAAAAATGACAATTTCACAGGTTCGCTCCAAAATAATATCTGTGAATTGCATTCCTCTGATCAAATTTCTTATGTAAAAAAACTAAGATAACTCAAGATATAAATATAATTTTATCCTAATTGGTTATCCACACCTGTAATGTGAAATTGTAGAAAAGTGCCTGCAAAAAGAATCCTGAAACATCCTATCTTATCTCATCATTTGGAAACCAAATAAGAACAAGGAGAGTAGATTTTCCTAAAGGTCAGATTTCAAGAATTCCAAACATCCAGACGTGAAAACAGTTTTGACTATTTTTGATGCCTGAGTACATAAAGATAAGAAATACTTTAACATTTCTCAAGAAATAATCTTTTCTTATGTAAATAAATAATATATGTTATCTGCTATACAGATAAAATGTAAACATTTTCCTTACAAAGTATATATGTTACTAAAGGTGTGGCCGGGCACCGTGGCTCACGCCTGTCATCTAAGCACTTTGGGAGGCTAAGGCGGGTGGATCACGAGGTCGGGAGATTGAGACCATCCTGGCCAACATGGTGAAACCCCGTCTCTACTCAAAATACAAAAATTGGCTGGGAGTGGTGGTGTGCGCCTGTAGTCCTAGCTACTCAGGAGGCTGAGGCAGGAGAATTGCTTGAACCTGGGAGGCAGAAGTTGCAGTGAGCTGAGATTGTTAAACTGCACTCCAGCCTGGGTGACAGAGTAAGACTCCG